>NC_089282.1:22630317-22930317 GCF_963678975.1 Dysidea avara | reverse complement strand
AGGGTGGGCAAAGTCACCAACTGGGCTATGATACATGTGAATGTAGCCTGAGCGGCTCCTTTGATGTGAGGTGTGAAAGTGATACATTAAAATTAAGACTATATAACACATGTCTACCAGTACTGATTTCAATAATTGCCTAGCTGATTTTTAAAAGCCATGCACATTCACTTTTATATAGTTACAATTTCACAGCTATTTGAGAGCAGGAGATTTACAGACTTCTTTGACTTGGGATTTGAATGGCACTACAGTAAAATGCAAGGCACTTTAGATAGGATATGACTTACACTCAGTACATCTTAACATGGATGTTATGAACATATTTTCTTTTTTAGTATCTCTCCAAAACTCCAATGGGCCTCCCAGACATTACTGTTTCATCTGGAGGTTCTGTTATCCCTAAACAAATCGAGCAGCTCCTGGTGTGCTAAATTCTACACAGTAAGTATAAGTTATTCCTATGGACGAGCGAAATACTGACCAGTTTGCACTGCAGCCCTGTTATCATTTCTTGTATTTGGAAGAACCAGCAACAAAGCAGTTCTTATGCCAGGGGATCAAATAAATCCGGAAGTGACTATTTTTAGAATTGCAGACATTATAATATTTTTGTCAAATCTAGTTTGACTCTTACATTAATTTTAGTCATGTGTGATCTGTATTTTATTTAATGTAGTCATTGTGCTAAGGTCATGACAGTATGTCAAATGTTCTGTTGAGTGTATACTGTGTGTACTATATGAAAACATTTTATGGTTGCCATAAGGGGGTTGATAACAGGTCATTGAATAATCGAGGATAATTTATGCAACCAATTTGCATCATCTGCATGACTAGCAATGGTTAAATTAAATTTAATTATGGGAGTCTCCTGAAGTTAGTTTTTATGAAATTTAGGGGCAGATTTAAATCTTTAATTGTGTTATATATATTATTTGTACAGTGCCTACTGCACATAGTTTGTGTTCTGCACAACATATTTATGTGATACCATATATTAATATGTATTATATATGCCAGGTTATTTTCATGTAAGTGTCATTATTTTCATTCGTAAAAGTTTTGTGAGACTGGTCATTGGCGAAAAATTCTAGTCTCAAAAATAACTCACTAGATTATATATGGTATAGAGATGCTTGACTCCATCTGTACTGAATCTGTTGTGCTCATGGAACCATGTGTAGTCTCACGTGGCCAGACCATTTTTTTCTTTTCTGTTTGGGTTTCCCTAGCCCAACACAATAGAAAAAAAGTTGTCTGACTAAATCATGTGGTAGTCACATGCATGCATGAAATTTTAAGGATCCACACAGAATGTAGGTGATATAATTAACACAGGAATTAATTTTAGACATGTTTTGCTTTTTGAAACCCGCAATCAAAACTGGATTGTCATGATCATGACTAAGTTTCTGCTTCAACTAAATTTTGCTAACTATATGACGTAAAGAATCAAAGGGTTTGTAGAGCAGGGAGTGGGGGACTGGAGAAACTAAAGGTATATATTTTATATGTTTCAGGACTGAAATGTACTGCAGTTTTATGTACAAATATCTAAATCATATTGCTTTCTATTAAGTGGTCCATCGAGAGTTGCACAGTGAGGAATAACTAGTTTAGCAAGAATAGTATACAAAGGACCATGTGTATTGCATTTGCAAAAATTTTTAGCAAGCTAAATGTACTCATGGGATGATGCTACAGATGAACGCCTTCATACTCAACACTGGAGGGTTATTAATAGTGGTGGTATATGTGGTGAGAGTGAGAGTATTTGCTGACTGCTCTATTAGAGTATTTTGATCTAGTGTGTATTTTTGGGTAGTGATGAAAATCAAACTTGCAGCCATGGGGCAATAAGACCGATTTTCCCAGACTAAGTCACATTATTTTTTCATAACATGAAACACATCTAAACCACATACAAAACCTACAACTACATAAGGCCATCATTCCTTGTTTCCTGTCACCGCCCGAATCATTTTTTAGGTAGCCGCACCAAGTTTTAATTATTTGATTATTGATCACGTGAATGCACTATTAGTGTGGAGGGAGGCACAAAATGACTACTGAGCTGTTAAGGTAAACACATATAAACACATAGCAGTATGGTAACTATAAGGGGTTGGAGTCCCTCCACTATTGTTGAACAGGCTGTATAATCTTGTACCTTTCAAGATCGAGATACTCTAATAGAGCAGTCAACCATATAACTAATAATCACCCGTTTTGCTGCACTAGGTGATGGGAAACAAGCAATATAATATAATGATGGCTTAACCTGCCACTGATAAGCCACAGATGGATATCCGGAGTGTAGTTAGAGTATGATTGGAAGACCTTGCTGATCTTCTGATCATATACATATGGAAAAATTTAATACAAAAAAATGACAGACTGCTTTATTAGAGTGTTTGAATATCTTTCTATCATATAACAGATATAGCTATACTGAGAGATGATTGATGTATACCTACATTTTTAGTTGTTGATCAGTTGCCTATCTCACCAATGAAATCTCTACAAGTGCAAATTATATTCATATGGCAATATGTGGCAGTAAGCCTTTTCTATGTTGCATTAATTTTCTTTAACATGATAGGGAATGCATTAGCTCACATAATAATTGTCTTCAAGGTACTGTAAACCCTTCAATATTTAAACAAGGCGTGCGCCAGGTTTACTGAAATTGTTTTCATGAATGTGTGTGTGTGTGTGTGTGTGTGTGTGTGTGTGTGTGTGTGTGTGTGTGTGTGTGTGTGTGTGTGTGTGTGTGTGTGTGTGTGTGTACCTATCTACCTATGTTTGTCCGTACGCACCCACATGAACAAAATCATTAAATGGTAGCAGCAGCTTTTACGTAAGAAGTAAAGTGAAATGAAGTCTGTATTAATTTGTTCTGTACGCGAATGAAAATGAAGAGCAGCTTTGAGGCTTTGTTGAGCGGGGAAAACACGATAGTCAAACTATAAAACAGTTTAGAAGATACATCTGTGCGTAATAATATATTGTTCCTTACTGAGCAGAGCATAGCAACGTAATTGAAGAACTACAAGAATTTCATGAATTATGAAATCCAAGAATTTCGGTTCAAATTAAAACAGTAATACATATAGTTGGTTAATCTAGCTGGCTGCATGGCGCCTGGTTTTTAGAAGTAGCACAACATCAACATGTTCTTCAAGCGATCACTACAACCTGGCCTACTGCTTTACTAGAGAACTTCAAATTGTTATCGTATATACCAGAAACAGTTGTACTTAAAATCGGTTGCTCTGTATTACACTGTAAAAAAGTTAGTAGTGAATTTCAAGTCACTACTAATTTCTACCGCAATATACGGCCATTTTTGTGTAGTGATGTTCTCTACTTTTTTAGTGACCGTCAACTTTAATAACAATTCATTTTAGAGTGACACAAATTCTGCTTGTCACGGTGCACTCTAATTTTATAAGACTTTCTAAATTCAAGACACCATTCTTATCCGGCCCAGTGAACCTCAATTAGCTATATTTAAAACTAGAAAACTGTCCTGTTAGTTGCTGTGTAAGACTGCATGGTTTTGTCAGACTTTGTCACAGTTTAGCAGCTCAAATGGAGTATTTGGATGTGTCTTAATGGATCAATACAATATACTGTGACCTGACCAGTCATAAACTTTGAACATTGATAACATTTAGGCTCACATTTAGATTTAGGGGAAATCACTAGGGGGATCAAGCACATGATAATAGTTCATAGTTAAGTACTAAAATAATGAATAGCTATGTATTTAGTAGTATTTCTGTGTCAGCACAGCTATTGTGCTTCTATATAATATTATAAACTGCATTATTAGATTCATGATCGCCATATCCTGCTACAGATCATGACCTCACTCGTGAATATGATTAAAACTAAATGCTGCATGTTACCAAGAATGGTAAGCCGGAAGCCACGAACAGCCACTGAAACCTTATCAATCAAGAAAATACTGTATAGCTACTGTATCAGTATGGCAACGCCAGACAAAATCCTGCATAGCTAAGGCCATCATTATTATATTGCTCGCTTCCAGTCACCCAATGGAACAAAAAATGATGCGGGCGGGAGGTTATAATTGATTATTAATTATACACTTGACTCTAGTTATTTCAGTCTCTGACTGCTCGGTTTGTACACCTATGCACCCTGTGGAACAAGATTGGAGGGGCTTCCATCCTTTTATATGCACAGCTAATGCATTTATCTTAAAGCTTAGTTACTCTGTGCCTCCTTCCATCATGAAATAGTGAATTCACGTGATCTTAAAATTATGTTCAGCTACCTAAAAATTGATGCAGGCGGTGACGGGAAACAAGGAATATAGCTAATAATGATGGCCTAACCTGGGTTACTATTCAGCACTATCCTCTGGACACGGCACCAGAGAGAGAACCATCAATGATGAAAATAATGCATACATACTGATTATACAGTAACTGAAATGTTTCTACCGACCACTCAGGCACAGCTCCGTGGGTGTCCTTGCTAGAAAAATTCTTCTAGATGCTCCGCAGCTTCATCATGTAATTTTCTACATTGAGACCGTGACTCAGATTGCCGTAGCTTGTTGAATGTAGCCTAGAGCATTAGCTACACAGTGAGGACAGTGATGATTGTAGTTTTTGGTAGGGCTACTAGGCCCTGACTAGGCCCCATAGACATATGCGCCACCATATCTATGGCGCCACTGGGCTGCAAAGCGCATATGAAACTCCGGACATCCGAAAGGAAATCACTGACATCATGATAATTATCATGAACACGTGATGTTCGGTGATGTTTACATCATAAATTGTACGCCCTTGGCACTTAGCAGAGAGCTATATAGCACACCGTTCTGAGGCCCTGAAACTATATAAATCTAAGTTGAGTGATGGCGACGGACGAGGCGATCGCACAAGATCTGTGTGCATACGAGTGTATGTGGAAGCGAGAACCAGGTTCTGTGATGCTGGGAATTTCTCGGTGGAAGAGTGGCGGGAAAGGTGGATTGCTCATCGTAAACGAAGGCTTGGTCAACAATGGGACCACTGGAGTAGAAGTGATTGAAACTCCTCTATATGGTGCTCTACACGCTAAGAAGGACTGCAACACAGGACAAATCCACGTCAGCGTCCAGCGGACGGATACTGTTAACCACACAGACTCTTCGTGTAAGCGCTATATTAAGGTCAGGCAAAGTTGATTGCTAGTTTCCTGTTTCAAGATTTTCAAAATATCGTGCGGGCGGAAGGTCATTATTCATTATTCATTATGGCCAAAACCTTGAAGAAAACACTAAAATAAACCCACCATTACAATAATGAAAATATTGGTGAATATTTGAAATCCATGCGGTGGAAATAGCCATATAATGAAAATTTTGTGGCACTTATATAAAGGCATGCGGGCGGAAACGGGAAACTAGCAATCAACTTTGCCTGGCCTAATGGTTTAAATTGTATGTTCCGTACGTATGCTCACCACAGTCCAGTTTGATCATTACGTGTGCATGGGAGGCAGTGCTGCCAGCTCAGAAAAGCCACCCAAGTATATTCTCTTTGAGAGTAAAGAATTCCCAAGCCACTTCATCACTTGGAATTTGCTTGACAGTGTTGATATGACAGATGATGCTGGAGATTCTACGTGTTCAAAAAATGTGGTGAAATGTGAAGTAAAGATCATAGCCGGCCACTCCAAATGATGATGTAGTTTCCCCATACTCTGCCTGAGCACCTCCATTGAGTGCCTGGCTTTAAGCCATCATCATTATAATTAGGAAGTGGTTGCTGAACTGAAAGGTTTTTATTCTTGCGTCTAGTAGTTGTCCCAAGCATTTGACTTTAGGAGATGTGTCTAGTAGTTTCCCCGAGCATTTGACTTTAGGGGACATGAAAAGTAGTAAAGTAGTGTTAGGTTAGGGTCAGGTTCAGCTTTGGTTTTTTCTTCACCTTAGCGGGTTATGTTCTTACTCTATACTGAGACTACTGCTTGAGTAACATTTATAAGATAGAAAGTATAGGGTAGGTGGGTAGCTAGCAATTTCATAGATCTACCAATAGAGGTTCTAGATTGTTCTAGAACATTCTATCATAATTCTGTTCTATTAGAAATCCTCAAAAATGTGCACTCTATTAGAGTATTATCAAATATTGAATTAAATCATGTAATGCAATACATTTATAAGTCTGTCTTTAATAATCATGTGTCTGCATAGAAAAGAAGAAATGTGAGTGAAAACAAACCTCAAAGTCAGCCATAGACTGGTTTTGGGGCCTTATAAAGAAGAGAAATCCACATAAAAACAGCGGCAGAGGAAGTAGTTGATATGAGGGGGGGGGGGGCTCTGCTGGGCTGACCCAGACTTATTTCTATAGTTTGGTAAGGTGAGACCAAAAAAAAAAAAAGGTCACAACCAACTGACAAGAGCTTTCCGCCTCACCAGCTACCATTTCTAGCTGATAAACTACATAAAAATCCTTACATAGCTCGCTACACACTGACTACTTTATTAGAGTGACTGCTCTATTAGAGTATCTCGATCTTTATCACGGTTTTCAGCCCCACTCCAAGAAAGATAATTTCAGTGTGATATCATTCTGAGGGGGGGCTTCAGCCCCCTACCCCCCCCCCTTTCCGCCGCCTATGATGCTAAAATTTTTTAATAATGACTGTGTACATTGTTAAAAAATTACTAGCACCAACATCATTGCAGCTATTTCTTGGCTGCCACCTTTGATTTCACAACTTTTTTCAGCTTTTTAAGGCCACACTATTTTTTTACAGCTTGGCTGTTTTTGTGTGGTAATTATTACTTGATTCCTGTCGCCTAGTGTAGTGCAAAATAATGCATCATGGTAGGCAGGAGGTGATGGTTGATTATTATTAGTTGTGTATTTACAAGCAGGTTAAGCAGGGTTAATTAACTGGGGGCTTGGTGTGCCAGCTGAGGTCTTGTGGTTAGGTGTCACAGCCTCAAGACCACTCCCTAAAACAGGCTTAACTGGTGTGTGGTGCCATTTATGAACAAGAATTCTTGGCATGAAGTGAAGTGCCTGATCGGTTGCTCCTGCAAGCTCTTGTTTCCCCTCCCATGAACCCACACCTACTCCATCAGACAAGGTCACTTCACAGACTTGGCTAATGTGAAATGGGCAAGTGTTGTAGCATTTAACATCTGGTACTGAACTGTTCAGAAAGTACTGTATTAAGGATGAGTATCGTCTTTGCCATACGTGTAGTCTGTTGCAAGAGAATTAAGAATGATTCATGTACCAGTCTACAACTAGGCTACTGCCCATACATCCAACTTTAACTCTCTGTTATGGTCCCCATTATCTGGTCATGACCATTACCACAGCTGTAACAAGTTAATTGAGTATATGGCTGCTCTATATATTAGAGCATCTTGATCTTGAAAGGTGCAAAGACTGTAGTATGTTCACGTTGAACTGAATCCTTAAAAACATTTAATAACTCATGGTTGCAATTACATTTTTTGAAATTTGGCTCATTTGTAGTACTATTTGACCCTCTAAAAAGATTTCAAAATCTTTTTGTTCAAATGTTTGATGTAATATTTACAGCCAATCAAAATTTTCACAATACATTTCCTATGGGGAAGCCATATAAGTACAGCATCCATTACAGCCCTTTCCTGAATTTGTAATGGAGCCAAACCGTACGTGTCTGTTGTTGACACCTTTGCTATTACCAATAATCATCTGGTTGAACAAAATGTTAACTCTGTTGAGAAAAAAGTCACTTTTAATTTTTAGCTGTTTTTCAGCTTTGAGCTCAACGCGAACATACTATAGGTACCCTGTTAAACATGCAAGATTGGGACTCCAACTCCTTAGCTAGCTACTTTTCTGCTATGTTTAGATGCATAGCTAATGCATTTATCTTACCACTTGGTCATTTTGTGTTTCATGAAAATAATAGTGAATTCACAATTAAAAATTTGGTACAGTGGAACCTCTTATCTGGGAAGTCTGGTACATATAGTACTGTCCATATCTCAGAAATGTCTGAAATGCATGTTAATAGCTACTCTAAAGTAAGTAGCTGACTCAAAATAGTTGTACAAGTTTTATTACTTGTATTTAATTCTTGTAATATTACTTGTAGTGCTATAGCTATAAGAGTTACTACGGAGCAGTCATGGTCACTCTCCTGGGATCAGTGTTGAAATGTATTATCACGTAGCAACCAAGTGGTAGCTATTATTAGAATCAACAAGCCACCTAAAAGATAAACAGCAACTGGGCTTTAGGTTTGTTCTTCATTGTGCTTTCATCTAACCCAAACTTCATTATGGTCAGTAGACTACAAGCCACATGACTGCTTTGGACTGTCCAGACAGTGAAGGTGCCCTGGTAATATAGAGGTCCAGATAAGGGGAGTTTCACTGACTCGTATGGGCACCTACCTAAAAATTAATGTTGGTGTTGACAGAATAAAATGACAGTCATTATTTCTCCTAAAACCCATTTCCTGTGCTACTATGTGGAAGCTTCCTACGGAGCCTTCCATTTTGCATTGCTAGTATAAAGATACCTATAGGAATGGTCATGCAGTTCTAGCCATGCAGGGTTAGCTCACAATTAGAAGCTGGCCTTCAATGAAGTGCCTTTTAAACTCTAATAGAGTGGTCACATCTAATATGTCTCCTGCCAATACTGAGTCTTGAAAATATTTGTTATTGTTTGGATGGGAACTACAATTTCATTTGGAGTGGTGGCCTTTGCTAACTCACTGGTAGTCAAAATGTTCAGATTTGTGTCTTATAGTATTTGCCGAAAACTCCCGATCAGCTCCCATACATTAAGATATCGATGATGGGCTCTATTCTTGAGCCAGCAGATTCTCAAGTTAAACGATATGTGTGGGTTGTTCCTGTGGATAATCAAGATAACAACCGGTTTGCACTGAGAGCCTTTGACCAGCATTACTATCTGGCATTTGAACAAACAACTGGTGAGACAATGATGGTACCATCTGGCAAAATAAGTCCAGAACTAACTATTTTTAGATTGCATAGTTTACCTGACAGCTCATAGTTGCACACATTGTTATGATATTAACTCTTGGAATTACTAAATTGTAATTAGCTATCTAGTGCATTACAGAAATAATTATAAAGTTTGCACTAAATAAATAAATACGGTAGTGATGTCAGCGTTTCAGCCCTTGCTTTCTTGACGCTAACTTTCGTTAGTTAGTTCAATGGCTACGTCAAGACTGTCTTCTAGAGGGTCAACAAGGTATTTCAATTGTTCTGTCAGTCCTGTCTGCGTGTTACTATGCGAATTCCTTTTTAACGCACGCTACTAGCACGACGGCTTGGGAAGAAGGTAAAGAACTCATAAAACTCTACTACAAACAGGTGACCCAAGGGTGCGGCCACGATGATTGCGAGAACGACGTGTGTGCGTCCAGCAAACGCTTCAAGCGTCAACTAAGCAACGACCAGGCTGCTGCAGAAGCAATCCTCCTGTTCAGAAAGCAGTCGAAGTTGTGCGTGTCAAGTTACACGAAGAAAACACCAGTAACCAGTGGCGTTAAGGAGGTGGGGGAAGATGAGCTTTTGGCTACACCAGTTCAAGAGACTGGTGGGCGTAGTGTCAGAGATAGTGTTGATGTGATGTACATCCATCACTCTAGTGCTAAAGGAATGGTCAGTATGACAGGTAAACAAACCAGCTTTAAGCTGTGTGATGTGTGTGCGTAAACCAAGTGTGTGTCTGTATGTAGTGTGTGTTTATGTGTAGTTTGTAATTGTTTATTCAATGAAGTAAGGGGGATTTCTCAGGGGAAGTTTCCTATCATTTGTGACTTCATTAAATTCTCAACTGCTTTGGACCATTTTGGTATTATATAGGCATATACATACACTCTATAATTAAATTCAAAAGTCGTACCATGAATGCTTTGGGACCCAGAAGTCTAAGCCTATATTTGCTGCTTATATAGAGATTTTGTGAGTAGTCAGACCTGTTGGCACCAAAATGGAGGTATTTTTCTATTGTGTCCTTGATTCAAAGAGTTTGTCAGGAGTGGTTCCAATGTACTCATTTAAAATGTCGAGGTACCTGTATAGGATAGAGTTTGTGTTAAACTCAAATTATGAATCATGCATCCCATCTGACATATACATGGTGTGGTGTATTCTGTGGACTGATGAATGAAAGTCATGGACTATGCTTGAGACAAAATCGTCTAGCTCCTGTAGTGTTGGAAATGCCTCTATTTTCACCTCTTTATAATATTACACACATGTCACTAATAATTTAAGTACTAGTAGTGGATGGTAAGTTTGGTATGATAGTACATGACTATTCCCAACAATTATAGCCCTTATCATTAGTGAGTGTGACCATAGATAATTTTGTACAGGGATTCGCAACAGTGATGTCATTTCCGTAGGAACTAATAGTTTTACGTACGGACAATCCTTGTTACGAGTTTGATGGGTCTTGGTTACAGACTCAGAATCAGCCTCGCTTCACAAAATATAGCCTTCATACAATCTTCAGTCATTGGGGACTTAGATGCTGCTTAAAAAATTCTTGTACCTTGTCACAATCTTTAGTAATAGTGCCACAAAAATGATTGGTGCCACTCCTGAGCAACCATAGCGAAGAAGTTCTGGCTGCAAACCGCTGTGATTTGATAACACTCACTTAATCTAATAGTGAATAGGAAACTGTCAAGGTAAATTCAAAAAGAAATAAAATATAGTTGGTGAGATATCACCACTCAAAGTCCCTACCTGTAACGAGGATTGTCCGTAGTGACGTTACTGTTGCGAATCCCTATTTATACTATATTATCTATGGTGTGACTTGTAGAGGAGTTTCATGTGATGTCTCAGATGTTAAAAGTTAAAACTGGCAAAACTATGTGGCATTAGTACTGGTAACTGGTATTGAACACATTTCATCATTTTGCTTCTGTAATAACATGGACAGCCAGCAACAACTATGGTGGGGTAGTTGCTCACAGGTAACTTACTACAAGTGTGGCAGCTATCTACTTTATGATATCACAATACAACAGTCTGCCACACATTTACTAAATTACGTGCCAATTAGATGAGCCGTTCTATTTGGATATCAGAAACCAGATCAGCTATGGTGTAGTTGATAAGTGATTGTATTACTCTGATGGATTCTGTTCTGGCTGAACAGCGGAGTATTTTGTATTGTGGCAGCAATGGAAATTGTTCTGTTGTATGTTCACTATTGAACCCTTGCCAGCTAGCTCATCACTGAAGCCTAAAGATCCAGTGCTACATAGAAGTGCACTGAAGCAACTAAAACTATAAATGAATATTGCTATAACCAAAATCCTTTGCCACTGGCCCACTTCTGACTGATACATACGTTTCACTTAGATTAATGTGCATGCAATTCATAAAGAGGAAATTTTTTTAGGCAATGGTGTCTCCAACATTACAAGAGCTAGGTTTCTATTAAGGGATCAGTCTAGGGTTTTAGAAAGTCTTTTACTGAGTACCATTATGGTAATGTGGCCAGTGTTGTGTGATAGTAAAATTGTACCAAAAGTAGTCAACAGCCTCCCATGATTATTTTGAACACTATAGTCCGTAGAATACCTTATGCCACATACACCTGTCATGATGTGTACTGTCATGTTATTGTAATGCTCTAGAACCCAACGAGCCATACTCAATAGAAGAAGAAATTAGAAAGTTGCTTCCAACAGATGATGGCGATGATAGCACCCCTAATTATAAGGAACTCAGCACTTTAATTTATTCCGTTTTCAGTTCTCCAGATGAACTAAACAGAGGCTTCCAACTACCTGCTAAAGATAAAGTCAAAGATGGCATCAACGTTGACATTGATTCAGTTAAGAGAACTTACAAGATATTGCATGGCATAGAGGTGGAGCGAATACAGAATGCCTTCATGAATGCCATTCAGAATTATTGTAGCACATTAGAGCAGCACTGTAAGCAGAAACGAATTGGTACTCTGTCATTGTTAAATCACTGTGTTGTTGTATTGGAAAATCCTCTGTTGCACAGCCCTGAGTATGTTGAGCTGACGTTCCCAAAATTTCTTCATGCACTTAGCCATCTCCCGGTAGAGTCAGAGCTTCAGTTGGTAAAATGGTACTCAACGTACTCACCCGAGGATCTCTTGGTATTTATTCACAATCTTCATCAAGTCATTACCGTCACCATTGTGCTCTCCGAAGACAGGAAGAAACCTTTGCACCACAACAGTTCAATCATGGCAGCAGCTAAAGCCATGAAAATATTTTATCTTGCCAACCTGGTTGCTTCCAAGAATGCCGGCAACTGTCGTCCCACAGGAGGTTATAAGATGGATAGCCATGCTAATTCACTAGAAGACGAGTCACACAAGTTTTCTCTGTTGAAAGAAAAATTAGGAATTCATCATTGTGACATTGTAAAGCCAGTTATTCCCTTTGAGGAATTTATCAATGAGGAGTTGAATAATGTTATTAATATTTATTTTGATTATGATAGTTACCTCCGATCTCAGTTTTCCTTTTTCGACTATCCGTATTTGTTGGTGCCAGCCAACAAGGTTGAGAAGCTGTTTCTGGATAATAAGATGGCCATGTTGCAAGAGCGTCGCAGGACGCTGCTCAATACTCTAATCATGGGGCAGACACTGGAGTTGCCATTTCTGCTGCTCAAGATTGACCGTAGCAATATTGTCAACGAGGCTCTCACCCAGGTGAGCATGAATTTAAACTTTTAATCTGGTCACCTTTGGCCCAAAGAATTTTAAGCTAGGTGGCTTCATTAGGTAGGTCATATTTGAATGCAGATGACATAATCAGATATTTACCTTGTTATGTTGACTGGATTAATATAGCTCATTAGTACATTTTATGAGCTGTTGTACATATAGCCACCTTGATTTAGGTGACCATTCTTGCTCACTAGCTGGCCATCTTGAAAATGATTAGCAGTATTATTTTACAGTCCCTGCATTATTATACATGTCACACATACAGCATGTACAACGTTTGTTATTTTGTTTGTCCATAGTTGGAGGCAATCTGTGAGATGAATCCTGAAGATTTGCGCAAGCAGTTAAAGGTGAAATTTCATGGCGAGGATGGCATTGATGAGGGAGGTGTACAAAAGGAGTTCTTTCAACTGATCATCGAAGAACTCTTTAACCCAGAAATTGGTAAGACAGCAAAGAATCTCATCTCTTTGTTTCTCTTATTGATTCCTTGTGTGGCTCACAGGCATGTTTGTGTATGATGAAGAACAGCGTCATTACTGGTTTAATTCCAATTCATTTGAATCTGATGGTCAGTTCATGCTGATCGGGCTGTTATTGGGACTTGCTATCTACAACAATGTCATCTTGGACATTCATTTCCCGATGGTGATCTACCAGAAGCTGGTAGGCTGTACCATCATCTTTCATGACCTCTACAGCTCTCACCCTGTAAGTGCCATACCCTATGCCAGCTCTGTGTGTGTGTTGGGGGAGGGGGTGTTGTGTTGTGTGATGTTTTGGACGCTTAGGACCAAGGGGTTTTTGATAAAAGAGGGAGTTTCCTCTCTCAGAGGTAAAGAATCTGTGGATCTAGACCAAATTCTTTGTGTATTTTAGTTATTAATTCGGAAGTTATGCTAATAGTGTCTTGCATGTACAGATTTCAAAGGATGTAAATTTTGTGAAATGATATTCATTTCAGACGGTGGCCAATTGTTGCTATCATTCATTCCTTCTAATTTCATGTGATCCCCAACTAGGGCACATACCACTACAGTCTTTGTGAAGTATGCCACTTATATATAGGATGACTTCTTGGGTGTTTATTCATAGTGTTTTCTTGAGTGAGACTCCTCTCTGTCTTTTTAGCTCATCATTAAAGACATTTACTGTATTTGTGGTCTGATGTGAATCTCGCATGATTTATACATAGCCCAAGTTTTAAAATTTCAAGCTTTTCAGTGGGGCTTAACGGGGCTTATTGTGTCATATAAAGTGCAAGAAATTGGGATTACTTGGTGCCATTTTGTAACACTGCAACTCTTGGCTCTGCAACTAGCTGAAGTTTTTCAATCTGCAAATACACTCAGCTTTTAACTGCTAACAATAACTCTTGCTTCAACACTATACCCAATAATGCAATTAACATGAAAAATTTCATAGCACTTATACTTACAACCTCTTCTGCTGTTTACTTGTTATCTTTACATTGTACATGGATAAACTAGTATTGTTTCCCTCTGTTTATATACAGGAGTAAATGTGAGTGTGATTTACACTTTTTGCATTTGTTCTGCCATAGCAAATAGCCCACAGTTTGAAGTCACTTCTGGAATACAAAGAGGATGACATAGAAGAAGTGTTCAACCTCACATTTCAGGTCACCTTTAGTGACATGTTTGGAAATTTGCTAACCTGCGACCTGAAGCCTGATGGTGATAAAATCCCTGTCACCAAAGACAATGTGCAGGTACATGTGTTATTACTTGTCTCAGTAGGTTTACAATGTGTTGTAGGAGTATGTTGATATGTATACAGACTGGTTACTCAACAAAAGCATCGAGACTCAGTTTAAAGCATTCAAGAAAGGATTTGATTTGGTCATACATGATACCAGCTTAGTGGAACTGTTTAGACCTGAAGAGGTGGAATTGTTAGTCTGTGGCAGTAAGGTTAGTGTTGTCAAGAGGTAACTCTTGGTGTTGTAATAAACAGTGAAACCTCATTAAGCAGCCAGTTTATTATAGGTTCCAAAGTGTACGTTGTGACCTGTTTAATAGGGCTTCCTCATTATAGTAACTATGTCATTACACGTATAATGTTTCACTGCAGGACTTTGACTTCGACGCTCTGGAATCTTCTACCTCATACGAAGGAGGATTCAGTCATACTCATCGTGTAATAAAGTAAAGCTACTAGTTTTTATCTACTTCTTTCATAATTATCACCTATAGACACTTCTGGGATATTGTTCACTCATTCACTGACCAACAGAAACGACAGCTACTGCAGTTTGTTACTGGTAGCGATAAAGTCCCTGTTGGTGGCTTGTCAAAACTTAAACTACTTATAGTCAAAAATGGGCCTGATTCTGACAGGTAACTGGTGTGCATTAAATAGGAATGATCACTCTAACTGGTTGCTACAGGTTACCGACTGCCCACACGTGTTTCAATGCCCTGCTACTCTGTGAGTATTCCAGTAAAGAGAAATTGGAGGAGCGACTGCTTAAAGCAATCACCCATGCTAAGGGATTCGGAATGCTGTAAAATAACCCTGCATATAGTGCTAGCTAGCTAGTTTGATATAATGCTGCTTGACAACATATAATGTACAAAATTCTGACACTTATTTAGTGTCATACATCATCTGGTATCAGTTCTGCATTTGTGACTTTTGCCACTTTGCGTTTCTCTCGTCTTCCAGTGACAGTGCACTGCATTTCACACCAACTTGCTGGAACCATTGGATACCCTTCTTCACTTAAAGCAAACAAAACCCCTAGTTCATTCTCAGCTGTGCTGAGGGAATAGGCATTTCCATCTCCTAATGATATAACCCTGGCTCTCAGTATATCACCAGGTCTGAAGCAATTGAACAGTTCCACAGAGTCTTTCTCAGTAGCTCTAACGTCCTCCTTCCTTAAGATCCCTGGCAGGCGAGATTGCACTGACACCGAGTCCACACGAAGTATAATAACTTTACATATTCGAAGATTAACATTAACTACTTGAACTAACACTATAGAATGTAATTGAGGAAGTGTTACTGTACGTTCAGAGATCACTGACACGACTGTAGATTCTTTATTGCGTTCTATGTGAACGGAGCCAGCTAGAGAAGCAAACACGTTGTCACTGTTCAAATTATATGTGCCCTCTCCACAAATATATTTCCCAGAGCATAGCTTATCACCTGGCATCACGAATTGGCCTTCTTCCAAGTTCATCTTGCATTAATTTATTAGAACTATTTTATTCCAAATAATACCAACCCTCGCTGTTGTCATAGACACCAATGGCACAAAAGAAGTACGACCTCCTAACTGTTCCAACTGTCAATAAATCTCCAGCTAAACTTCAGCCATGGTAAGAACTTTCACTTGTGAACGTAAGAATGAACGTACGGTAGATCTTCATACTTTGTGGCTCGCTAGTGGCCAGGTCCAAAAGTATCTTCCATAGTTATGCACCTATCAAAGTTTTACCCCACCTACCCCCATGCCAAACGAGGGGGGATTAGACAAAAACTTACTCGAAACGATATTCTAATGGAGAAAGGTAGGGATTAGATACCTTTTTTTTATTTTTTTATACCCCAGTGTAGGGGATTAGACTTAGAATGGGTTAAATCCCTCCTATCCCCCCTCCTTGCCCGCATGAAGGCAGGTGGGGCAATGCATTACTATTAGACTCTACATTGAAGTAAGTTGTTAATAGGACCACCTTATTAATAAGACCAGTGGCCGCATACTGCAGAAGCAAAATAGTAGTCTAGATGTCGCTGCTAAAGTTGCTGGTATATATATAGATTTCATACAAAGTCTATGTTATCTGTGTCCTAAGTACCTAATTTAGCTAAGATTAATTCTGTACCTATTTTTTGGCTATATACTTTTACCAGCCATTATGACTCATGGAATGTAATTGGTTGGTTCTCACTGTGACAACTCTATGTAATTGCTGTTACAGTAATTGCCATTTGTTGGGAGCTTTGATAATAAGGCCACTTTGTATTATGTCTGGGGTTTGGCCACCTCTTTAATGGGGGGCACTTATCATGGTCGTTTCACTGTATAATTGTTGATGGGGATTTAGGTACAAAGAGAGACTGGACCTGAAGTTTTCCAAGTCATGTGGCATTCGCAATTCACTTCGTGGTGATGGCTGGATATTTATCAGAGATGATGTGGATGATTGGAGGAATGGCACTCCATCTGCTGTTTCCTCAGAGAAGCTAGTTATTAGGGTATGACATACTTTGAAAGTAGACACATCTCACATTATGTGGCTGTTTGTGTGTAGAGAAAATCCAATCTACTTCCAGTGTTGAGTTCCCAGACTGTTAGACCAAAGAGGGTGAAACGAAGGGAGATTATTCGCAATGGAAAGACGGCTACTTTGTTCTCAAAGTAAGAGACATTAGTGATGCCATAGTATTAGTCTGTTGTGTGTAGGGTAGGTGCCCAACAACAGATGGCTAAACGACGGATTGATAATCTGGAGGAAAGCCTAACCAATCATCCTCTAGCTTTGTACCCCCACTTGGAAAAATCCATGCCAATAGAGGTACACACACGCACGTATGCACTCGCCCGCGCACACACATACACACACTTACGCCATGCCATACTGCCCACTCTCTTTAGATGTTTGATGATGTTGTTGAGCTACTTGATCCAGAAATGAATCCAACTGGGAGTGAAGCAGAAGTGTGTCAAATGTCTTTGTGTGTATGTGCATCATGTGTGTTGCCTTTAATGTATTCTAGCTGTTTGCCACACATGCAGTACTTAGCATTTCAAGCACCTTTTTATAAGGGTACCTCATTGCTTCTTTTATATCCCAAAGTATGACTTCTATAAGACCACTTTATTATGTAGTGACCATGTCAAGCAGTTCTAAGAACGTGTATATTGTATTGTATATCCACACTAGTGTTCTATAATCAAAGTCATATTTTTGCTACACTCTGAGGATTTTAATATTATTTATTTTTCAGGTGGGTACCCCACCAGATTCACCACCTGCTGCAGACCAACAAGACACAGGAGCAGATGAGGTATTATTTTTATTAGTTGTTTAGTGTTACCATGTATAATATAGTCAGCTGATTCTAATGATGATGATGATGAGGCACCCCAGGTACTTGCTGAACAAGCTAGCCAGCAGGCTATCTATCAGTGGCCGATGATTGGTGTCAAAGAAGAATCAAGTGAAGACCACCATGGTGGTACTGAAGTAACATCAGCGTCACCTGAAAGCAGAGTAGAACAAGTCACTAAAGATCTTTGCAAATGGATGAAAGACTTGGTAAGATAAATTTGATTGGCTGGCTATTGTATATTAGTGTTTTCAATTATTTAGAATGTTGAAGGAGGTCCTACATTAGATGAAGAGAATATCAAAGATCTGTTTACGAATGATTATGAAACAAATGTAAGCAGTTATAACATGGCTTTTCCCTTTTGGTTTTCAAGTTGTTTTATTTAGAGGAACTGGTCTGTTCCAGTTAGAGTTGTCGAGTTAACTACAATACCATTGGAGCTTCGTGGGGATAGTGCACAATATAGTAGATCTGCATCAGCTCAGTCTCATCGATTGCATTCTGCCAGTAACGTCTTTATGATCCCCAGGTCATTGGATGAATTGCCACAGAGATGTGTCCGTACTAGATATGGTGCCTGGTATCTCCCCAAGAGCTTATGGAAGCCAATGCTGTGGGATGAAGTGAGTGTGTATACAAGAAAAACAATACATTGAAATCTGGTTACCTTTATAATCAGGACACCTGTTCTGACTGTTCATGTATTAGTATAGACCCCTGAAATCAGGACACTTTAGTAGTAAAGACAGTTTGAGAATCAGGACATGATCCTATTTTCATCCCAGCACACCTTACTAATTTGGGATGGTTTCATGGTGTTGTTGATAGATGGGCCAGGGTCTTATATTTAGCTGGTATGATGTTATTCCAATTAATACCCAGCCATTGCAAGATCCTAAAGAAGTAGCGAAAGAAGCAGCAACAGAAGTTAAGATGGAATTTGTGAGTCATTTTAACATTTATAACATGCTGTGATTGATACATCTGTGTAGGGAGCTGATTTGGCTGACACACATGCAGTACGCTCCTTTACAAAGTATGCGGAAGACAGACGAACTCGACAAAGCAAATCACTGCTTACTAGGCCATCATTATCTGTACAAAATAGGCCTTCCTTAGCTGTACATAATAGATCATCGTTATCTGTACATAATAGACCTTCAATTGTGCGTGCAAATCAATGATTATTATCACATCTAGTATAGGTGATGACGTTACATATAACTTGGCGCCATATATACATTGGCGCCATACATCAATTTGCGCGCTAAAGAAAGTATGAACACAAATGACGACCAATATTAATGACCATCCTTCACAACATTTTAAAACACAGATCCAGAAAAAGGAATTCTATAGCAAAGGATTTATTAGAAGGTGCAAATTGGCTGAAACGTTTGTTTCTTTGCACCGTGACAGGTGCGTGACGTCACTACGCGTTGCTATGCTCGTCATTTAAATATCACTTAGATTGGCGTGATCCAATTAATTTACTTGACTTGGAAGTGAAGCGCACCATCTGTTCAAGATCAAAGTAGATTGTTCAACTCGCCGCGCTGCTGTGGGGCCATGCTTTATGCTGAAACGACTAGTGGTAGATACAATAAATTTAGGTGGGTTATTTTTCTTGTGTAGTAACTTGTTAAGTGATCGGGAATGTTGATTTGTTCACGAGTTTTACAAACGTTTACACCTTCTTCTTTTCTGCTGAATAGGTTTCATAAAGGTTATTCGTACACGAATCGTATGACATACAAGACAGGAAAGGCAGACGTGAGTGCGATAAACGATAAAAGTTTGGCAATGACATATCTCCTTTCAAATATAGTTGATCTACTCGTGGCAGCAGTTCATTGAAACCCTGCAAACGACTGCATTAGCCTATTATGAAACCAGACAGGTTAGTTTTACCATGGCAATATCTTGTATTAGTTTGTCACAGTTGTTAGTTGAATACATACTGTGCTAACTTTTAGGCTGAAATTCGAGACATGCTGCAAGACTTACCAAAGAAAATCAAAAGCCTTCCATGGAGGAACATCATCATAGTTGCACTACCATTCCTTACTTATCTACTGTTGTTCAAGTTTTATGTAAACATACGTGAAATTACTGGACTAGAAGAAGTTACTCATCCAAACATTGATGTTTTACCAGCACTTGAAGAACACATATTTTTCTGTCATCCTCACAAACTTTTGTCACAGTATCCTCATCTGTTTTTTGATTGTCTTGCGGCTGTTCCTTACCTGCTACATTTTCCACTGCCGTTTTTGTTCATGTTTTATCTCCTTCTATCTCCCAAGAAGCGTGCAGCAGTGTTCCCATACTTTTGGTGTGCGGGATGGGTAAATCTGATTGCTGTAATATTCCAACTGTTGTTTCCTACGGCTCCACCCTGGTACACCGACACAGCAGTGTTTGATCAAAATGGTGAACTGATTTATGTAGAAGAAAATGAGGCTGGATTTCAGAGATTAGATAGAGTTATTGGACATGGTTTATTCCATGGAATTTATTCCCAATCTCCAGTGAAATTTGGTGCCTTTCCATCTCTTCACATCGCATGGCCGACAGTGATTTTACTAAACCACCCCTGGTTTGGATGGAAGGTAGCTTCAGTTCATGTAGCTTGGATTACATTGGCTGCTCTGTATTCCACACATCATTATGCCATAGATGCTCTAGGAGGGATTCTACTAGCAGTAATGATCAAGGCATGTATTGTGTATATCTGGAGTCCTTTTGAGGAGTACAAACACACGGACGATAATGAGACAGCGCCAGTTACAGATAGTGATAGTTCTGAAATTGTATAGCGTATTGTGTCACTTCAAATTAGTTTTACAACAAATTGATAAAATATGAGATAACAAGGTCAAATTGTGATATCAGGGATGTTCTCACCGCTATGATAACAAGCTGTTTTAAGTTAGTTACCTCAAGTCCTAAAAGGGAAGTGAAGGCTATTTTTATATCCCATATTGTTTTGGGTGGTGGTAGTGAGCAAATTTACTCCACCAATAACCCCTTCTCTACAAAGCACTTGGGCGGAGACAGTAAGTGGAAGTTTAACAACACCCATTTCTCTACAAATTAGCTTTACCACTAACTTAACCTTACACAATTATATATTATAATATTTAATTGAATTTTTTTATCACCAAAAATGAGATGTACACATTTCAGTCAACTACATTGGTGTGGTTCCAACTGGTTGCTCAAATGATGGCTTGCCTCCTTTAGGCTCTGACACTGGTGCATCATATTTGACCTCTTCCTTAGGCTCAGCTATACTAATGCTATCTGGTAATGGCTTCTTGGGACCTGTTTTGCCAGTAGAGTCGTGAGGAAGCATGATTTTCACTTTGATACCCAAAACACCTGCAAAATGAAGCATCTAGATTTAAGAATAAGTGGAATTTGATAGCTAACCTTGTCTTAGTAACACATGAGTGACTGCTTTGTCAATGTAGTGTGTAGTGGGATCTCCACTGTGTATCATTAGACCATCTACAAACTTCATTGACTTTGCTCTCTGACCACGTAGCTTGCCAGAGACAATCACCTCACAACCCTTAGCACCACTCTCCATTATAAACCGTAACACTCCATAACATGCTCTAAGAACATTGATACAAAAACATGATACAGGTGTACCATAAAAATTCACACCAACCTTCTCACAGCTAGTCCACCGATCAACTTGTATCTTAATGATTCACACTGTGCAATAGCACACAATCCTCTGGCAACAACTTTCTCAGCATAAAGCTAAAGAGAGTCTTTTCACCACATACCACATTCACGTAATTTTCTTACTTCGACGGTTCCTTCTGGGAAATTGAATCTCTTTTGAACGACAGCTGTCAATTCTCTGATTCTACGACCCTTTTCTCCCAGTACATTCTGAGTCCTTGTCGCTAGAATAATGATCTCCGTTCTGGTAGGTGTTACTCTCACTTCTACACCACTGTAGCCATCTTCAGCTAGTTCTTTCATAAGAAAACAATTCAATTCTGCTTTGAACACCCCATCGGCGACGAACTATACCCGAAACAATAAAACATGGTTATTGTATATAACGCGCACCATCAAGTATGCAATCACTGATCACCATATTTTCATAACGCACTCACAAAGACTACAAAAGAATTTCTTATAAGAACACAAAATCGCAATAACATACATCACAGAAACATATACATTTAGATGGAAAGAGATAACGCACCTTTCTTTTCTTACTGACTGTCGCCATGTTGGTTGCACGAGAGAACAAATCCCGTGTCGCGCATGCGCTTATTCAATTGACAGACTGTAGCGACAGAAGTAAGTAAGCTCGTACTAAGAGATTTGATTGTCTTGTTATTGAGTGTATAATTTATAGGCGAATGTTAAGGTCTTGTCCTTTTGAAATTTTCTTTTCTGCCCTTAGGTTATTGTTGCTATGGGGCGCACTAGAAGGAGAAAAGCGCCACCTTCTTTGTTAGAAAAGCTGGATCTTTCTAGAACAACAGACAGTGATATTACAGCGTCAGATCCAAACATGGTAACTAAACTGATAAAGGCTATACATCGGATTAAGGGCCAGAAACAGCGACCCAATGAAGAAAGAATAGTTCTTGTGTTGCAAAGATTTTATGAAACATCTGCTGAAGACACCCTACGTCATCTGGAGCTAGCTGTGGAGGAGGAGAAAATAGTAAGAATGATTGACAAGGAGGGAAAGGCAACATACAAAGATCCAAATATGATTAAGCCTCTGTACACACCCACTCCTCGAATACATCGCCAGAAGTCATTCCGTTTTTCACCAGAACCATACTCTAAAGAGAGCACAGAGAACTTGCACCGTATGATTCGGAAGGCAATCCTAATGTTAGGAGATGCAAAGTATACACTAAGAGAGATTAGCGATCATCTTTGTGATGTGTATGATTTCCCAGACAGCTCCTATTTGATGGATCAGTTAGCAATATCGGCTGATTATGGCGTAGAACAAGGCTTGCTTGAGAAAGATAGTAGCCATTACAAAGTGACACTTCCCAAGGTAGATTTTGATCTGAAGTCTTTTGCAAAGCCAAGTACTATCTGCAGTTTTTGTCTGGGTACACGAGAACGCAACAGAGACCGTAAGTCTGAAGAGTTTATATCCTGTAAAGACTGTGGTAACAGCACCCATCCTTCATGTGTGAAATATGGTCCAGAATTGATTGCCCGTATCAAGGCATCTCCTTGGCAGTGTCTGGACTGCAAATCATGTGGTTACTGCCACAAGGCAGCATTTTCAAACAGTATGCTTTTTTGTGATGCCTGTGACAAGGGATTTCACATGGAGTGTTTAGTTCCTCCATTGTCTGCTCTTCCTGAGGGACGTTGGATTTGTCCGGTTTGTGTAGAAGAGCCGTCACTTTCTCTGGAACTTGTAGATCATTTGAGGGGTGGCGTAGATCCACGTATTAATCGACAAAAGTTACGACGATCTCACACCACATTTGGGTCTTCACGCAGGCGGCGTATGAAAGGTTTGTTTGATGACAGTGGTGATGAAGAATCTTACCACCAACCTACGGCAGCACCCTCACCCATGCAACTACCTCCTGGTGTAACTGAGGCAGACTTTGCTTTGTTTAAGAAGGCACGTGAGAAAGCCATGGCTTCTCTTGACATGACGATGGATCTCGCTGCTCAACAATCAGCTCGTGCCAGAACCCCACCCATGATTGAATTTGGCAAGTATGAAATTTCCACGTGGTTCTCAGCTCCTTATCCACAGGAGTATGCCATGCTGCCAAAGTTGTTCCTGTGCGAGTTCTGTCTCAAGTACATGAAGAGTCGCTGTATACTGAAAAGACACCGTAAGAAGTGCTATTGGTTCCATCCCCCTGCAAATGAAATATACCGCAGTGGAGACCTGTCAATATTTGAAGTTGATGGAGGAGTCAGTAAAATTTACTGCCAGAATTTGTGCCTGCTAGCCAAGCTGTTTCTGGATCACAAGACACTTTACTATGACGTGGAGCCATTTGTGTTCTACGTGCTCACTCAAAATGACAGCAAAGGAAATCATCTTGTTGGGTATTTCTCCAAAGAGAAGGCTTGCCAGCAACGTTACAATCTTTCCTGCATCATGACAATGCCACAGTATCAACGAATGGGGTATGGACGATTTCTCATTGACTTCAGCTACTTGCTGTCACGAATAGAAGGCCAGCCTGGCTCACCAGAAAAGCCATTGTCAGATCTCGGTCAAGTGAGTTATCACAGTTATTGGAAGTCCGTCATTCTTGAGTATCTGTACAATTTGAGTTCAGATTGTGTCAGTATCCGTCAGATCAGCCGAGATACTGGTCTTGACCCACATGACATTGCCACCACTTTACACCAGCTAGGCTTTCTCAAACTCAATCCTGACAACTCAGTTAGTATTGTAAAGAAACATGACATGCTGGATGCTCATATGGCTAAAGTGGCTACAAGCAAGCGAATACCACTTGATCCTGATGCACTACATTGGTCGCCCCTTGTGAATGAACCAAATAGAAAGCGAAGCTACAGTTCTGTGGATGAGGAGGATATTGGTGAAATTGATGGAGATGTGGGTCAAAGACCAGACGATCAAGAATTAGAGGGCAAGGAGGATGGTAAACCTAAAGTGGGTGTATTTGGTGCATTTGACAGAAAGAGACCTAGATCTGTGACATCAGATTCAGACATGGTAAATGACATTGCTTCTGTACCAATCCCCAAAAGAGGCAGGGGTAGAAGGGCTCCCAACACATCTAAAGATGACAGCACCAAACTTAAGCTACCTCATCTGCAGAGAAGAGGTGGACCTAACCGTTTCAAGTCTTCTACTCTAAGAACTACTTTCTTAAAATCTCCACCAGTACGAAAACAGAACCTGACACAAACTCCTCTTGCAATATTGTCCTCTGCCGAGAAGTCATCTCGTACATCCACACCTTACACTGACCCTATTTCTGGACGTACTCGCTCGCAGATTGCCCTAGCTGGAGACTACTACTTTACAATTGGCATCACATCAGATCGCAGGAGGATACCTGGTATTAGAGCAGCAGCATACAGGCGAAGAAGGTTAGTTAGAACTGATATGGCTGTACTATCTGCAGCAGAGCAAGAGAAAGAAATTAAGGACCCTGCTGATTACATTGACCCAGTGTCGGTGAGGACACGCTCACAGATCACTCTACAAGGTGACTATTACTTCACTATTGGAGTTAAATCAGACAGAAAGTCTAAGAAACGACTGTCATCTAATGATGGCAGTGAAACTGCCAGTGTAGCTACTAACCTAGAATCTACTGGTTATTTGTCTTCAGACAATGAAGAACAACGAAACCCTGATGAAATAATAAAAGCAGAGGAAGAAGATTTGTATGATGATGACCAGGAGAGTAGCGGTAGATCCACTCCTGATACACAGAAAGGCACCCCAGCAATGGATGATGCTTGTGATGAACTGATGGAACAAGAAGGCCGTGTTACTTATGAGGGCACTTTAGTACATGGATACAGGGATGATATGTCACCAGAAATTGATGGGAGTAGCACGTCTTCTAGTGGGACTCTTACAGAAGAAGGCGACAGTGATAAGAGTGATGACGAGAGAAGTGATGATAAGAATGATGAGCTGGAGTCACTACCTGCACTTCCAGAAGAGCCAAAATCTCCTCAACAACAATCTAGTGAGTTACCAACACCAACTGAGGATGGTAGCGATCATGAAATACCACAAGAAGATCAGTTCAGTTACCCAGTTCCTGTTAGCAGTTCTAGTAGCTCTAGTGATCAAGAAACACAGCAATCCATCACAGCACAACAGTCCAATGCACCACAGAGGTCCATTACAACCGAAGAACCAACAGACTACATGACTTCAAGGTCGTCACTGTATAGCAGCTTCTCTTCTTCACAGTTTGGCTACAACGATGCGCCACCTCCAGCGTACCCCCTTCAGGTAAATGACACTTCTAATGCTTCACGTGAAACACCTCCATTCATGGGACAATACATGTTTTTGCCATCAACAACAGACAGACTGCCAGAGCAGAACCGGCAATTCCCTGGTGCCAATCCTTCGCTGCTGTTCATCCCCAGCTATCATCAGAATATCCCACAATACAATTCCATGCACATGTGGGGTACTGGCAATACAGGACAATACTGGAGTAGTCAACAACAGCAACGTGATGCTTATCAACACAGGGATAGTCCCAGTAACATGCCGGGGATTCCCCATGGGAATGTACAGACTCCATACTTACAGAACACTACTAGTACTAGTCAGACATCTTGGTCTGGGGGATACCCACAATATCAACAAGGAACCAGTGACTCCTCAACTAACCTACCACCCATGAATGTCAACCAACTGTTCCGTAGTAACTAACTAACACACATACAATGTACAAGTTGCTGTTATTACTGTATGATGCCTACTGCTATTGTGTACCTATTTAGAAAAGAGTATTCAAGTAGTCGTAATCATGTTTCACATTTTTCATGTGTTTAGTTACAAAATCGGCATGTTCAGCCATGTAGTGCCTTTGAAGTATTGCGATTGGGATACCTAGGTCTGCAACAACAGGCCATGTGGGCACGAAGTACACCCTGGTCATATCTCAGTATTATTTGCATTCTATGTAACTTAGGTAAATACATATCTAGGATTCTCCTCGTAAACTTTGCTATGTCTGTGAAACAAAACTTTATGAGTATGAACGAAATGGCAAATTTCAATTTTGCCTGAAACACATACTGTTTCCTTTTCACTTGATACTTATGATCATTGTAAGAACCACCAGAAGATTGTTTTGAGGTGAGGGGTGCTTTTCAAAGTGCATGTGGTTTTTAGGTGTGCGTTCTATTAGAATTCTTGCAAAAAAAAACAAAAAAACATGGGCATTGTGGTTCATGATAGTAGCGGTAGAATGTGAAAATCGTGCACTATTCACATAAGTGGTACTCGTCATGTATTATGTATTAGTGCCATTGCAGATTTGACTTGGTGACCTTTATGATGGAGTTGAGTACGTAGGTGTTCCAAAATTTATCCTGTTCCAAGTAAACCAGTGACACACAGAACTTCAATCAACTGCCTGAGACCCAATGTAAAAAGCAATGGTAATTCATTTGTATTACGTTCAAATACTCTAATAAAACATACACCAAACCAATGAAACACTCTGATTGAACAATCATTTGTGATTTGTCAATGCAAAGACCAGACAAGTGAGTTACTTCTGTATTAGTGATCATAAATTATGACAGCATTAACCTTCAGTTACAAGTATTCTGTACAATGTCTTGGTTACTGTACTCATAGCATCACACACATCGCACTTACAATTCAGTTCTTCCACATTCAGTTCAGATTACAGTGCAACATCTTGTTCTGCCTCAACTAGATGTGACCATATAGTAGGTGGTTGCTACTTGAACATTCTCCGAAAGTTTTGCGGTTGAAACATGAATCAACACAAGCAATCTACTACATTTTAGGCCTACTCACCTTGAAACTAGTTTCCACATCACTGCTGGGTGGAGTCTGCAGCTGGATAGGTTCCTCAAGAGAGATGTGTTGATCAGATAACTAATTTATGTAACAGCATTTACAAGTTGCTCTTATTATGCAGAGAATGTAAACAATGAATCAAAGAATAACTTAATTTTATTTCCTTGAAGGGATAATTAGCAGCAGGGAATTACTTTCCTGCAATTTGTCATGAAGATGGTTTATCTTTCACACACACTTTCCCTTGTTCATTCTCATTATAATTGTTAAATCAATCACGTGGCTACTTAACATATTCTTGTACTTCCTGTCTCGTGGGTTCTTTGCCTGGCTTGTTGTTCATCTCCAGCTATCATCAAAATATCCCACAAGACATTTAATTTCCAGTGCAGTACTGGCAATACAGATGTATGTTGTATAGCTACCATCAAAGGAATAAAGTCCAACTAACATCATGGGGATTCCCCATGGGAATGTATGGACTTTTTATACTTACAGAACACTATGACCTGGGGATATATACCCACAATATTTACAAGGAGCCAGTGATTCCTCAAATGAGAAACTACTACCTGAACTGTCCATGCATGAACGTCAACCAACTGTTCTGTACTATTATGCAATATACTTGACATAATTAACTGCAACTGTGCAATAATAGTATTTTATGTGTGTTCATTAGCAGTTATAGGGTTGACTAGGTTGTGTTACTTGCATGCCTTAGCTTGAAGCAGCTGTTGATGGTTGGTATCAAGAATCCATCATCTGCAGTAGACTTTACAATGTAGTAATAAGACTAGCTGCTGTGTCAATACATCCTATGAAGGTGTACCATACCTAAACAGTTTGTACAGACATGTACTATGCCTCTTGCCTCCACCTTTTAATAAAACACTCTAATAGAACAGTCAAACACCATCAATCAATCAATCTTCATGAATATATCAACCTCCTGACTCTTTTGATCATGACTACAGTAGGTAGAGAATAATTACAATCAATGGTATATTGGAGGTGCAGTACTGAAGGTCTGCTATAGTATTGGGCTAGTGGCCATTAAAACTGTTCTTCAGTTTAAAGTTACCTCTGGTATGCAGCTATGCCCCCAAATCTCAGTACAGAGTATATACTGATGCACATTACTATAGGCTTGTGCCAATCATATTGGGATAGTGGGGAATAGCAATTGCAATGTAGAATAACAAAAGCATCAAACACTATGCCAGCAGTTTTTAAATCAAATGCGAAATGCACAATTCTCCACCAAAGAACTGAACACACTACACTATGTTCCAACACAACGTTCTTGTTCCAATTGCAATGAGTATCATATTACAGAGGTTTCACTATAGTATAAACATGGTGTCATCTATTTTTCATTTACTCAGTAGCTACCCTGCATGTGTAATGACACAAATTATTTTGTCCTTTAGAAGATAGTTAGCTGCTGAGTAGAAAATTACTTACCATAGGTTTTGTCAATTCTACAACAATTACAAATAAATTTTAATTAACAAAACAAAATATTAACTCATGTACTCCAAAAACATATCACTCAACTGCAACAGCAACATTTTATTGGTGTAAGATGTATGTGGACTGCCAATCTGTATAATATTTCTGGAATGTATGTAGGATTGGTGAGTGTAGAAGGATCATGTACAATAATTGTGTTGTTCATTCTAATTTTTGTGAGGCATGTCTTGTATATACATTCAGTTTAGGTTGTAGTGTTACTATAGTGTAACATTACAAGTGATACATATATGAGTGCTATTAGAATATTGAAAATTTTTGCCTCAAACTCTAACAGGGTTGGACCATACGAGTCTTCGTGGAAATCCAACTAGATACTCTTTGGAAATTCTATAGTGATATCAACATGAGCTATCTTGCTAAAATTTAGTTTTATCAAACAAATCCTTTGACATCATATGATCAGTACCTGGGTGAGAGTATGAATTGATCTTGAGAGAGAGAAGTTGCAGCTGATTCGTGTGCTTGTGAATTGGTTTGTCCTTTGAGAAGAACAAACTTCTCTCTATACTGAGAACATGCAATCAAAGAGCACAACTGCTAACATTTCATTATCAATGGATTGGTGGTTAATAATCAATATTGTAGCTAAACACAGACTATTGTCAATATTGTGATGAAACCATGCATGCACTATTGGCAGAATTATTGTTAGCAGATGATGAGGGATTTAATAATTCCTGACCTTGTAGCTACCACATTAGTAAGAAATGTCCTACATTTTCAGTCTTTATACAAGCATACAAAATAAAAGTGTACACTAAAAGATGTAAAAACCCTAAAATGTGTAAAGCCAAAAATAATGTTGGTAGAGTAGTCCAGTCCAGTGATTAGACACCACAGTGGAGTTCTATTGTATGTAATTTACCTCTCATGATCAATGTGCAAAAGTAATAGTGTAATTACTGAGGCACATAAAAAGTAGTTTGCATCCACCCACACTTTAAATATAAATTCATGCAAATGTACATGCATATACCAGTACTGCCATAAATGTTGCATGTGCATTTGTCTTATTTTAAAACTGAGTGTAGATGAATGTAAAATATACTGTGTTTATTGGAGCATATATGACTGCTGTGGCTATTTTGATCTATAGGAGCTGAAGCCCTTGTATATGTAAGACCCTACAGTACCTACTCTCTCTCTCTCTCTCTCTCTCTCTCTCTCTCTCTCTCTCTCTCTCTCTCTCTCTCTCTCTCTCTCTCTCTCTCTCTCTCTCTCTCTCTCTCTCTCTCTCTCTCTCTCTCTCTCTCTCTCTCTCTCTCTCTCTCTCTCTCTACATATATATATATATATATACAGTTTCTTTGCAAGTTTGCAAACTTTAGCTACAATAATTTTACCACTGTTGGTTTGGAAAAAATAATGTTTATCAACCAACTTGGGTTTACATTTAGTTACTGACTGCAGAAAAACAAGCAGCATAACAGCTATTAGCCTGCTGGCTAGCGATCTACAAGTCACAGTGATAATTTATATGTTTTTCCGGGTATTATATGTTCCTCAGGTAAGACGTTCCCCGCACACATATATGTTTCTGAGGTTTCCAGAAACAGGTCAAGCATTGATTATATGTTTTGCATTGATTTGGATGCAATATTGTTGAGAAGGTCTAATAGGGTAGTCAACCACCCTAATAGAACAGTCACATTGTGAATCTTCTAAAATTTAAACTAGCTGTTTAATTTTAAATTATTTGCACCAATGCAGTAAAAATACTCTAAACTCTTACCTCAGTGTATTCAAAACTTGATAATTTTCCTGGGAGGCCTTCCGTCTAGACCCCTCATGTCTGTTTTATGTCACATTGCTTCACTCCTTTATTCTTGGCCTGCTCCTACTCCTACTGTGCCTGCAGAAGCAACCAAATTCATATGCAACATTTGGGACATAAAAATAGGAAGGACCTTAGGGTGTAAATTGGAAATTTACTTAAAGAAAATTGGAAATCTACTTGGAAATTTAGTATAAACTGATGTGTAGCTATCATGTTTTTGTTTCATATTTTGTTTCATATTTTGTTTTGTATAACTATAGCTAACTATATGCGAATATAGCTATGTTTCTTTTTTTGCAGGCTGACACCTTGTACAAGTTATGCCTTGTGTATACCTTTTTATTTGGTAAAATTATACCTACTGTACTTAAGCCACTATCACTGGTTGCTAGAGTGGACCCTCAACATGGACTGATTTTTTTCTTTTCTGTGGTTGCAGATGTACTATTTTATCTGTCTGTATGTATAGAGTATGTACATTCCCATGGGGAATTCCCAACATGTTACCAGGACTTTCCCTGTGTTGATATGAGTCATATTGTCAGTATTGTCCTTATAAATAATTATGTTGCCAGTACATGGTTGCATCTGATGATATGGATTTATTTATTAGGCTTTACAGCATGGGTACATTACAAACACTACTAGTCATCAGGGCCGCCCACAGGGGGGGGCAACTGGGGCATTTTGCCCCGGGCCCCAGCCTGAAAGGGGCCCCAGGAGGCCCCATGAAGGGCCCCCTGAATACCTGTTTATAAGATCGATATACTCTAATAGAGCAGTCAGATCTAAATACTCTAATAGAGCAGTCACAGTATTCTTCAGAGGAGCAGTGTAGCAAGCTTATAGATAAGGAGATATGGTTGGTGATGGGTAGTTATTGTCATTGCCAGCAGGTTGTGACCTTTTTTTTTTTTTTTTTTTTTTTTTTTTGGTCTTCACCTTACAACTTGGGTGAAGGGCCCCACTTTAACTCTTTGCCCTGGGCCCCTTAATTTCTCTGGGCGGCCCTGCTAGTCATGACAACCCGAATTTCCCATGTAATTTAACCAACTGCATACAATGTCAATGTTATTATTGTGCATTGTATAGTTGTAGCTAATTGTGTTCAACATGTATCCATGTACAGCAAATCATGTATAGTTGCAGCTAGGGAGACTGGGCTGTCAATCATGGGTTATTTGCATGCCTTGCAAGAGAACCTGTGACAATATATATGCTTGTCTGTCTGCATATACATATATACAAGTTATAATGTATAGGCATGCAAATCTTCATAGGATGCATGCATTGATACAATAACCGCCTTATTGTACATTTGTGATAAAAATGATTATCATGCACTGTCAACTGTAGTTGCATGATGGAATTCTTAACTGTACACCATATGTAGCCCCTTATAACTTACCTTTTAATAAAATCTTTAACAGAGCAGCCATTTACCATTAAGTTAGTAATTTTTTTATACATATAAACTGATCTATAAATACGTTGAGGTCTGCATGTGAGTGATCAAGTGTGACAAATGGTGACAAATAATTCCATTCTTACAATCTAAAATATACAAAAAAAAGATTTCTGATTGTTAAATCAAGTGTTCTTAGTACTTTTATTCAATTAAATGACATGTATCATTGTCTAAAGACTTAGTACTTAGTTTGTCTCAATTGGTGTCCCACACATTGTGAAATTACTACATGGTCTATTCATATCTAGCTATTAACAAAAAAAAAACTTTTGTTGCAAAATTTCACAACAAGAAGGTTCAGGTTAATAGTTAAATGTTATACTGTTCTAGACTAGGGCTTATCCAGATATCTGGATAGCAATTCAATGTCTGGATAGTGATTTGAAACCATCAGGATAATTACTAATATTTGATAGTAATGCTAATAATTTAAAGCAGTTTCATTCAAAGCTTTCATACTAATTATTATACTGCAGTCTTATGATCAATCATTGTACAAATGCTATGTTTGCCTCTAATTATGAGTATAGCAAGCAGGTTCACATTGATGATATTATGATGTCACTATATCTGTAGGATATCCGGAAGATTTAGTTCAGGATATCCAGATAGTAAAAAATGCTATCCGTCTCAGTTCTACTCTAGACCTTACTAATTTTGTTGAAAGATATTGAATTAATTTAAAAGGTGCAAAGGATGCTACAAAGTTTATACTTTCAGATTATTCATCACACTTCAGCTCCCAACTCAGTATGTTGCCATTATGAAATAACTGACATCCTTTTTTATCAATCCCTTAACAATATCCATCAGATAAGTTCGATATTATGTTGACTTGACTAGCTACTGGTTCTACTAGATCTTCTGGCACTAAGCACAGCCCACACCGATGCAACTATGAACCGCCATTTTTTGCCTATACCTAGACTATGTATCTCACTGCCAATAATTGATCTACTAGCCATATAGAAATTGAAGAAATTTTTATGAAATCATTTTTATCAATACTCCTTGTAGTTTTCAATCTTTTTTCCTGTATCCAATGCCCAGGCTCCTGCATCTAACAGTTATAACTATTTGTAACTAAATATTTGTGACCAGATTTTGGAAAATCAGCCTTAATGTCACATTTTACAACTCAAATATTTATTTATAATCAAAATAAGGTATTCCAAAATGTCAATCAGCTTTACAGTGATTAGAATCACTAGTCAGTACCTTGAATTATAATAAATTATGTGGAATAGTTTAACAGGTACATAAGTACTCTAACCTTTACATGGTTTCCCACCAACAGTTTTTGCATTACATTTTTTGATTTGTGATAATGTTTATTTTTAGATGAATGGAGACAGCTTTAATAATAACATACATTTTTATTGGATCAGTAGCCTCTAACTAGAAAAAAATTTCCTTATAAGGATCTAATACAACAAAACAAGGCTTTGATATATATTCTTATATATTCCCGCATCTACGTCATGACAGTATTTTCTTTGTAAAACCATCACACGGTAATCTTTTGCCCTGAATGTTTTTCTGCTTGTGCCTAATGGTGTAGCTACCCAGCAAACTTCTAAAAGTTGTAAATAAACAGATTGAATCTATTAAATAAAATCTTACAGACCTATTTTGCAACTTTAATTACATCATACGTCTAATTAGATTATTCAATCACCATCCCATTTACACCACTAGTGCATAATTATGTAGAGAGGTGCTGCTAAAAATTTGGTGATGATACCTGCAAGTATACAAGAGTTAGCTATAAGGTTATAACACAGAAAAGTGTACTTGTGACATTGAGATTGGATATTTTTCCAAAACATTAAGACTGATTTTCCAAAATCTGGTCACATTTTTTGTGTAGTTTGCTAATTAGTGTAGTTATCAGTGTAGGTCATTGGTAGACCCTCAGGATTACCAGTGGTGGATTGTTGGGGGAGGGGGCATAGGAAGGACCTGCGTCCCCCTCCCAAAAATCCATGTAAGATTGAGATACTCTAATAGAGCAGTCAGTCAAATACTCTAATAGCACAGTCATATCTGAGTTTGAACAACTTTCATCTGTGACACCATCCCATGTGTACAGTTAACTTACTACCTCTCTAATAATAATGGTTAATGTGTGTGTATATTTACTTGTAACTTTTTGTTGTTTTGTATTTGTTATTTATTTGTGTGTGTTCTTTGTTTATGTACTTTGTCTTTGTGGCATGCCGAATGTCATTAAAAATATCAATCAATCAAATCAATCAAAATCAACAGTATAGCTTGCTAGGATTTTTGCAAATTAAATGCACATGATCCTTTGTATGTTACATTCCTATATGAATGTCACTGGTCCCTACAGTTTTTGGTCAATGCAGGTCACTTAGAAAAGCTGAAGGCTTAATAATTAGATATCTGTGCATAATTATTAAAAACTACTCTGAATCAAAATTTTCAGTCCTGAACACATATAAAATACCTTTAGCTTTTAGGGAGCTGTTCCCCCAAGACCCCCTACGCCATATATCTACTACCCTGGTGTATGCACCCTCTGGATCTACCCCTGTTTGTTTACAATATTAATTCTGTAAAGCAATTAAATTAATTAGCATTACATCAAATCTTTAATTCCAGTGGCAGATCTACTAAGAGGTTCAGGTTTATATAAGAGATGATCACTCTTTGGCTATCAGTGTATGGTAACCCTGAATCCTTTGTATACTATAATGTCTTAATAATCAATAAGACGTTTATCATCATGGCCCATGGGTGACTGCTCTATAAGAGTACGTACTTCGATTTAAAGTGGAATCCCGTCTGGATAAAAAAAAATGTAGCTACTGAGTACATCCAGCTAGCCTACCAGCTACTTCTGATGATTGGGTAACTCAGAAACGATAATCTCGTGCGGTGGAGTGGAATTGATTTAAAGTATAGGAGCAGCTAAGTCACTATAATAAATTTTCCATAGGCTATAATGACATAGTCATATCTAGTGCTAGCCTGCAGTGTATATCACCTGCTCGCCCACAAACTTTCTGGCGTGCATTTATTTAAAGGGGTTTACTAGGGTATTGGTAAAACCGGGAGAGGCAGATTTCTTGGTAAAACCGGGACCGGGAGCTGGGAGATCACCGACACAATACTGCAAGCAACTGTTATTTTTGCACTAAAGATGGTTTGTTGATGTAGAAGAGGATTCATGCAAGTAGTCTCCCTTCCTCCCAAACATGAGATATTATACCAACTAGCTATAGGCTAGGGAATTGCAATACTTTTTACAAAAGATCGAGATACTCTAATAGAGCAGTCAGCCACTCTAACAGAACAGTCTCATATTCTGTCTCTTAACTGCAATAACAAAGTGAACAGTCTTAGAGCTTTCAAATTAAAAAAAATCACGCTCCCAGAATGTCACTTATATCATTGTCGTTCTCTTGTATAGCAGTATGCTTTACTCCATGTATGACTTTCATTGCTATAAGTTCACCCAGACTCGTTGACCTGCTCCACTTCCACTGATTTTATTGTACCAAGTTATTATTGCTCTGGTTGCGTAGACAGTTGCTAGATCCAGAGTGTGTGCACTTTCACAGTTAGCTATTGTCAGTTTATAAATTCAATAGATATTTGGAGTTTGTACAGCAAGAAATTTTGTTTGTCAGTACAGCAATGAAAGTTTCTTAAATTATCAGACTGATTTGATTTATAATATTACCCTCTGACAATTGGAAACTACCATTATTCCTTGTCATGCAGAGCAGCATACAATACAGAATAAATAATGAACATCTACAAGTACGAAACTTAACACATGGGCACAAAACAAATATATATGGACACAAATGCAACAATTAACTTAAGGCAAATTATTGAACAAATACACGAAAACAAACAAACAGCAAGAACAGACACAACAGAGATTGGTCTGAAGTTGCCATGATTGTCCAAAGCACCATGCACCTTTATGAACTGGAGTATATGTGAACACTCTTTGTTTGTGAAGTACTCTGCAATGAGCGTTAACAGTATAAGGTAGCCAATGGAGCAACCAATCTCTTTCAGGAACCTAGCAGACAGGCCATCTGGGCCTGTGGACTTCCTAGGATCCAGAGAGTTCAGATGAGACAGGACCAAAGATTCAGAAATCTCAGCAAAAGTGAGTGTCACATGAAGTAGCAGGTATTACAAAGTTGTCAGCAGATTGATGTGATGAAGTGACTGCTACAGTAGGAAAATCGTTATTAAGAGAGTCTGAAGTAAGTGAATCATTCAATGCTGCTTTTATGGTATTAATTCTTCCAATTATGTTATCAAAACATGACTACAATCAGGGGCGTAGCCAGGATTTTTTGAAGGGGGGTTCCAGCACCAGCATTGAGTTACTAGAAGCAGGGGTCTGGGGGCGCAGCCCCCAGCCGCTGAGAGCCTTTCAATATTTTAATAAAGCAAAACTCAGCAAATTGCTATATTTTATGCAAAAAGTACATTAATTATGATGCATTAAGTACCCCTGGGATGAAGGTAGTACTAGATAAAGTCACCTAGTGGAAACAGATAGCATAACACATAGAGACACATATAGTAATCTGTAAGTGATGGTTATATCTCACTGTGGTATAGGAGCCATGAATCCACTGATACAAATGACAATCAAAACAAGAGATAATAAACATCTTAATGATTAAGACAAAATATACATTACAAGCATACAGGGGCCTAGACACAAGGGTACCATGTGCTGATGGATCAGTACAGGAGCCCTGGAAAGACTTACATTAACTAAAATTAAATTAAATTACAATACACCAAAAAAAAATCTACATATATCTATATGTAATACTTAAAGTTTACCTAAGGTGGTCTAAAGGATCCCAGTCCAGGGAGGCTCTAGAATTAAAAATTCTGTAAGAACAGGACACAACAATGCGAGCTGCCTGCTCAAACAAGGATCTTACGATTTTCTTTGGCACTTCACAAGCAGTAGCCATTTGAGCAATTGTTACTGACAAAAAGTGGCCTAAACAACCAATTTCAATGGGAACAAGATTGACAGTTAACCCAGAAAGCAGAAGATCATATTGCAAGGAGCTATATCGATCTTCCTATCTAGCTCTAGCAGCAAGAAGATGTTGCTGGGTATTAGTTGGTACTGTCAATTCGAACAAACAAATGGAATCATTAGAAACCAATACCAAGTCAGGCCTGCTGAGGGTGGAGGAAAGATTGGTTGGGATGGTACTAGGGGGGCTGGAACTAGCAAGATAACCTGGAAGGTCTGTAACTATACAAATATGCATAGCATGTATTCATTTTGCATAACACAAGTGATAAATTACTGGAGCTCTATATCTTTAAACACTGCACACCAAAGCTATAGCAGTATATATAAGGTCATGCTAAGTTTTGCATTTAATGTTGGAATGTCTGAAAAACTTCATATGGACATGGATATTTACATGCATGTTCTATTAGAGTATACCCGACTGCTCTATTAGAGTATATACCTGACTGCTCTATTAGAGTAGATACCTGACTGCTCTATTAGAGTATATCGATCTTTTTAACAAGTTTTGAAGAGGGCTCATGTTACCTCTGTAAATCCTTCCCTGAGAGATGAATGTAAGTTTTATCAATTGTTGTGCTGTGCCATTACACTATATTGCTCACTCATTTTGTCCTGCCACACTAAATGGTGTGTTAGAATCCTGCTTGCAGAAGTCTAAATTTTACAGGGGGGGTTCCTGAACCCCCCGGAACCCCCCTCCCTACGCTCCTGACAATTAAGAAGCTTTTTGTAGACAATTCTTGCTCTGCAACACCGATGACTGAAAATGATCTATCTTGGCTTGGCATAGCTACCATGACTTTGAGGACAAATTTCCATTCCTATCCCATCTAATAATAGAAAAGAGATTTCTGATAGTTACATCATGCAGGTGTTCTTGGTCCTTTTCTTAAAAAAAATTGTCTCTCTCTCTCTGTATATGTAATAGTTATACCATGGGCAAGAGTGCTTTGCCTGATATATACACACAAGTCCGAGGGCTGCAGGCCCGAGGGCGAGTGCGTATATACAGGCAAAGCATGAGTGCCCATGGTATAACTAATATGTTCTACTTTAGCATGTAGACTCATCTAATTGGCAAAATCCTTAGTTGCTATACCCTTCTTTTATATAGGGAACCAAGTAAGCTGTGATTGTGGGATTAAATTTTGCCAAACAAACTGTGATTGTGGGGTTCAATTTTAATACATCAAACGGTAGTATGATTTTATCATTGCTAATATAGCAATTTTAAGAGACTAGTGTTACTTTAATTGCTACATTTACAAAAGTAAAAAAATAAACTACTGCTAATGTATTAAAATTGAATCCCACAATCACAGGTTGTTTGACAGAATTCAATCTCACAATCGCAGCTGGCTTGATTCCCTATATAAGAGAAGAGGATAACAGTAAAACGTCAAAGAAATCTGATGATTTCTGGATATAGTGTGCACACCTATTAGGTATGCAATGTCTCTCAAGTCAACAAGATATACGCAGTGCGTATATCTCGTTAAGGCAGTGCGTAACAAGATATACGTACTGCCTTAACGAGATATACGCACTGGTAGCAGTACGTATATCTCGTTAACATTTTGAGTCAGTGCAATATGTGATATATATGCACTGGCTTTCCTTTGATCTGAGGTGTGAAAGTGGTATATATATACCACTAATACACACTGCCTGCCAAAGAAATCTGATGATTTCTGGATATAGTGTGCACACCTATTAGGTATGCAATGTCTCAAGTTAACAAGATAGGTGTGAAAGTGGTATATATGTACCACTAATACACACTGCCTGCTGTGCATATATCTCGTTAACTTGAGACATTGCATACCTAATAGGTGTGCATACTATATCCAGAAATCATCAGATTTCTTTGGCAGGCAGTGTGTATTAGTGGTACATATATACCACTTTCACACCTCAGATCAAAGGAAAGCCAGTGCATATATATCACATATTGCACTGACTCAAAATGTTAACGAGATATACGCACTGCGTATATCTCGTTAACTTGAGAGACATTGCATACCTAATAGGTGTGCACACTATATCCAGAAATCATCAGATTTCTTTGATGTTTTACTGTTATCAAGCAAGCTGCGATTGAATCCTGCCAAACAACCTGTGATTGTGGGATTCAATTTTAATACATTAGCAATAGTTTGTTTTTTACTTTTGTAAATGTAGCAATTAAATTAACATACTTAACACTAGTCTCTTAAAATTGCTATATTAGCAATAACAAAATCAAACTACTGTTTGATGCATTAAAATTGAACCCCACAATCACAGTTTGTTTGGCAAAATTTAATCCCACAATCACATCTTACTTGGTTCCCTATATGAGAGAAGGGTATAGCAACTAAAGATTTTGCCAATTAGGTGAGTCTACATGCTAAAGTAGATCATATTAGTTATACCATGGGCACTCGTGCTTTGCCTGTATATACGCACTCGCCCTCGGGCCTGCGGCCCTCAGGCTTGTGCACATATATCAGGCAAAGCACTCTTGCCCATGGTATAACTATTACATATATATTTGCCATATCTCGGGAATGCTTCAAGGTATCAAATTAATATATAACATAATTATATAGATAAATTAATATCCATTGCCTTATATTCTAGCTACAAAAGAGAAAAAAAATTGACCAATTGAAAGAGGATGTGTGTACATAAAAAATGAGTATAGTGAATACTGTGGCAAATGGTGAACTTCACTACAAATTCTTACTCGGATGCTCACCATTTGCAGGCCCGTAGCCAGGGATTTTGAAAGGGGGGTTCTTTTTGACCAAAAGTGGACCTTTAGTAAAGGTCCAAATATTGTGACTGTTCTATTAGAGTGGTTGACTGCTCTATTAGAGTATCTCGATCTTGCATTGCATTTAATCCATGCAATGAATGAGTTACTCGAAGTGCTTAATTTAGTTTCTTATTAGTGGTATCTAGTAAACTGTAACTAATGGACTTTTGCTCCTGAAAATTTGGACTTGTATACCAAAAATTGTGGACCTTTTTTCCAAGAGGGTGGTTCTTCCGAACCCCCCCTGGCTACGGGCCTGATTTGCATGGTAGGTATTCACTGCTCATTTTACTGTCAAGGTTGGGTCACATTTATGATTTCAATTCATCAGGATGGATTTCATAAAGAATAAGATGTTGCCAGGCAAATGAAATAAATACAGTACAGCTACCATCATTATTAAGTCAGTGTAACAAGCCATAGCATGAGAAGGACAACAGTGACAATACTAATGGATTGGACTTATAGAATAATGCTCAGGGACTATGCGTGGGGACAGAACTCAAAATGAGAATTTTCCTAAGAAAAAGTTTGATTTAGTAGCTGAGAATATTAAGTAGCAAAGCGTATGAGGTGGAGCAGGTCAAAGAGCCTGGGAAAACTTATAGCAATGGAAGTCACATAATATGTGACCCAGTCTGAGAAAACCGGTCTTATTGCCCATGTCAGCAGATTCGATTTTTCACCCAGGACACACAGCTACATGAATAAACTATCTAATTCCACAACATGATCGAAATCAGCTAGACTTGAGTGGTCTGGTTTTGCTGGTTATTTTTCCCAAGCCCAGTGGTGATCCGTGGGGCCTTAATGGAGCTCTGGTCAGCCTAGGGATGACTGTATGTGGCTGTACAGCTCTGTGGTGTTGAATAAGTACCTCTCTTGGGCCCCGCCTCCCACCCAATTTGCAGCTCACCTGATACAGTCAACCTCGGTTTAAACTATCTAAAATGGCGGGAAACTTAGTTGTTGGTTACTTGCAAAGTGGATTTTTATTATTTTTTATTATTAGCACTTTGCAGTGACCACCACTGAAGGTCTGACAGCAACATGTGCTGCAGCCTTAGGATTACCTAACCTAATTTCATGCAGGGACTTAGACCTACTGACTTGACTTACTGACTGATAAGGTATAACAGAAAAGGGGCCAAAGTAAGGGAAAAAATCCCTCCAACCGCAGGATTCAAACTGCAGGTCGCCCAATGTCTAGTCAGTTCAGAAGGGATGGATTTTCTTCCTTAAACCTAAAGTATTTATTATTGGCACTTTACAGTGACCGTGCTCTGGAAGGTAAGGAATTGGTGTAAAACGTGTAAAAATTTGGTACACATAGCTTCAACCATTGGCGAGCTACAACACACCATAGATCCCAGGGGTGTAACAACACACCATAGATCCCAGGGATCTATGAACACACTAAATACTTAAAACCAGCATTTTTCAATACTTTTGAATAGGCGATAAGCCCGGTTTTCCCAGACTGGGTCACATAATATGCTAGATTAAGTAATCATTTAAAGTCTCTATATAGTTCTTGTTAGGTTAGAGGCTGCAGGCTACAGCACATGTTGCTGTCAGGCCTTTGGTACTGGTCACTGTAAAGTGTTAATAATAGTAGTAATAATATGGAGTTTGAAGCATACAACCGCTACAAAAGGCAGACAGTGATGGGTGACTCTGTCTGGGAGCATAATTCCCACCCAGTATGATTGATCTTTCTTTTAATTTGAAAGCCCTAAGACTATACTTTTTAACTTAATTAACAAGCTACTGGCAGTTACGAGACTGAATATGAGACTGTTCTATTAGAGTGGTTGACTGCTCTATAGAGCTCATCCGTTTACGTCTTTTTACGTCATTTTTAAGTTAGTAACAGTTACTAGACACCATGTTTTTGAGGCAAAAATCAATGGGACCCATGCGAGAAAATGAAACTTTTTACGATTTTGCACAATTAAAGAAAGACTTGGGGGAAATCGCTACACCGAGTGAGTCACTTATAGTAATAGCCAAGGGAATAAAGGGGACTGGGTTAATTCAGCGGTACAAGCCAGCGAGCAGCTGGCCCTGTTTCTTCCAGCTGCGAAGCGATATTACTAAGCAACGAATAACATAACAAATGCACCACAGCATTCTTATTTTCAGTAGCGTTCTTCGGCTTGTAACTCACTCTTGCTTCACGCATTCAAGAAGATAACCTGTAATTATACGGAAAGAGAGAAAAACCATCAGTATTATTGATGACACAACTGAACAATTACAATCAAATGTCCTCGGACACATGCTACCACAAAAATAGGGCATAAAAAGCCCCACAGGTGGACATGGCAAGGAGTACAATTAACAAAAAACAAAACACACACACAATTAAAAATGAAAAATGTCTTGCCAACACAATGTTCAAAAGTCCACACACCATTCTTGGCAGGTCTTCGCCATAAATATTCTAGAAGAGGATATTGAAATTGCCGCTGCTAAATCAAAGATTCTCTTACATTGAGATTTTGACATAGTGAAATTATTTTGAATGAAGTTCACACAGTTCCGAAAAGAAGATAATGAACTTGGCAGATAGTGACTCAATACACTCATCTCAATTGTGTCATAAAAGTTAACAATGCCAAGGCGATCTAGCTGCGGCAGACAAAAGTAGTTGATATTCTTCCTATTTAAGTTTACGGTCTCTTGCAAGTTCAAGGTGACAGACAGAGTCCAGGGGACAAGTAAGCTCCAATAAGGCTACTGAATGCGTAAAAGGCTACTGAATTACTTTCTTTATTGCATGTGAATCACAATATCAGGGCGATACGGCGTAATGAGAAAAGCGGGAGGTATTGTTGACTGAGGGGAACTCGCCACTTGCTCGCCTTCCAGGTAGGTCAGCATAAACGATGCACTGATCAGTCAAAACTTTAGAAAGCTCAGTGAACAAACAGTCCAGAAATTGGTTATGCCTATATGTATAGCGACCCTGTGTCAATGCGCTGGGGCAGCCGCCCAAAATATGCGCAGTGGTTGGTTGAGCCGGTACCGCCACACAGTATGCACTTTGCGCTGCATTGGATGTTCCATCGTTGCAGATTAACCGGTGTGGGGAGAGTGTCGGAGGCAGCCCGAAGAATAAAGGAAATTGCCTGGATTGCATCCCAGTAACAATCTGTTCCATGCAGGTACTATTTAGTGTGACGTCAAACTGATAAGCTCTATTAGAGTATCTCGATCTTTTGTATTAAAAGTGTTGCAATTCCCTAGCCTATAACTAGTTCGTATAATATCTCATGTTTGGAAGGAAGGGAGACTACTTGCATGAGTCCTCTTCTGTATCAACAAACAGTATCTTTAGTGCAAAAATAACAGTTGCTTGCAGTACTGTGTACGTGATCTCCCAGCTCCCGGTGGTTTTACCAAGAAATCTCCCGCTCCCGCTCCCCTCCCGATTTTACCAATACCATTTTAGTCGAAACAATTGCAAGTTTGCAATTTTCAGTTTCCTGCATGCACCACTGCATTCATTAATTGCTGCATGTACACTACATTTGCACGTAAAGCATTCATGCGTGCAATCTAAAATCACGTGATTAGCTAGCTATATAAGCACTATAGCTGGCGTAGCTGCATGTATGTGCTGAACCAGTGAAATAAAGCCGAAATATAGTGTGCACTTATAACTATAGCTAGACTAGTTTTAAAACTTATAGCTAACGGATAATGGATGTAGCAGAAAAAGGATGGAGCATTTTAAAGGAAATATGGAATAGAATAGAGAAATTGCAATTTTCACACGAGGCACGTAAGAACATAATAGAAAACATTCAGTTCATACTGAGCATGCTGGAGAAGATCAAGGATTATGTGAGAAGTGAAGATGATAGAAAACAAATGGAACAGTTTTATTTGCACTTAAGAAATGCTCAGGAGTCTTGTGACCAAATAAGCAGGAAAAATGACATGCTTAAATTCTTAAAAGCAACAGATATAGTAGTCCAGCTGATTGGCATTGACAACGAGTTAAAAATTGCGAGGCAAAAACTTGGACTATTCATGGACACTTTACATTTAACAATAGCTGACGAAATGAACCATGGCTTGCGGAAGGATATGGCAAAACTCCGGATTTTACAGGAGAATCCTGACTGTGGTATTTACTACACCGTGGAAAACTCCTTGAAACTCCCACCACCCCCAACACTATCTGTTGCAGAGAACAAAAATAAATTTTTACTCTCATGGAAATCATGCACTGTGAATGTAGATGAATATGAAATTTGTTACGACGACTGTGAAGGCAGCACCAAAAAAATTAAAGGAGATTGTACACATATTACACTAGGTGCACCATTGGTAGAGCCTGGAAGAATATACACCATGAAAATGCGCAGTATTCGTGGAGGGATCAAAGGAAAATGGAGTAATTCAGTGGTAGCGCAGTTTATCAAGCCATTTCCAAGTAAGCCTGACCCACCTGAAGTCACAATCATCAACGCCACAACAGCAATCATCATTGTGAAAGTACCTCAACGAAAACGAGAGAGTGAATCATTAGTGACAAAGTGGAAGGTAGAATATGTGACTGATTTTGGCAAGGAGTGGCTCACAAGTTTTTACGAAGTAGAAAGTACAAAAGAAGGCATTCATTCATTAAGCTTGGTAACTCTAGAACCTGAGCAAACATATTATTTTCGAGTGTCAGCAATGAATGCAGAAGGCTGGAGTGACCCAAGCAAAATGGCATCTAACAACACGAAGAACGTAAAGCCATCACAGCCTACAAAGTTCCGGATCTCAAGCAAAAGAACCCATTCACTCATCAAAATTCGTTGGAATCCACCTCAGTACAATTCTGAGTTCGTCCGTGCATATGAAGTCCGAATAAGACCTAAGAAATCTGGGTATGGAGAACCAATTGAAGTGCCTGCTAAGAAGTTGTCGTACACTTTCACAAACCTCAAGCAAAGAACAGACTACTTCTTTCAAGTAAGAGCTTGTAATGGTAATCAAATTAGTGAATGGAATGAAGAAATTATGGCTAATACCAGATTTCATAAAGCTTTGAAAGCAGCACTTTCACCAGCTGTGTGGGTTGCTGCAACTGCTGGCTCACCATTAATAACAACCATGGGCTTAGGTGCTGCTGCTGGCATAGCTGCGAATGAATCAAGTGGAAAAGTAGCAGCAGTAGCAGCTGGGACAGCAGGTACAGTTGGTGGTGCAGCAATTGGAACAATAGCTGCTCCATTAATCGGTGCTGGTATGACCCATATGTTTGTACATGGAATAGATAGACTAAGTGACCAGAGTGATGATGAATCTTAAACTGATGATTTTATAATATAGACACTTTGCCTTTGTACAGAAATTTAGTTCCTTTGTGTGTGGCTGTATGAATAAAACTTTTTTCTTGATCATGGCATAAAATAAATATTGTAATGCAGCAGTAATGAGATTCATGCTCACATCTGTCCCTACACAATGAATCTTATTTTGGTAAACTATTGTCTCCACTACTACCCATCTGTCACCTATATCCCTGCATGACATTGCAGTATATATGCCAGTCACATATGTAGTGTATATTACATATACACAGTTATAGAGAGACTACAAGCTCTCAAATGCTTAAACCAGTGAGTAGCTACTGAGCCACAACCTTCATGTAAAAGTAAAATTCAGCTATACAAATTCTTGTAGTGTGTAAATTACACTTACTGTAACAGTATTTTTTGAGATACTTTTCAATTCAGGCCTAATAATGACAAAACAATCTTTATTTTGCAGACCCATGCCAGCATATGCATATATGACTGTATATACATATGTTAGTGCTCACCTATGTAACAGTATATGCTGGTATGCTTATTGCACGTACAACTGTGATATTGTAAAGTGGATCCATTAGTTAACAAACAGATTTTCCAAGAAGTATTAACACCTACCACTTTAGACAGGTGGCTATTCTTTACTTAACTCCACAGGAATGTATTGTGAATCTAGTTACCATCACAGTAATAATTAAATTACGAATTACATATATAGCAACATAAGGTTTTTGGTGCCAAGGGTATTACAATCATTTAAAGCATTCAATTTTAATGAACCACAACTTGACCATTATAAAAGAAGAAAAGCACTTTACACTTGTAAACATCAATGATGGTCAGTACTTCCTATATGTTATATGTCTAAAACCTACACGCACTGGCGGCTGACTGGCCAATATTAAATTTAGTTAAACATTAGTCAGGGTTCTAAGTCTTAAAAGGGTATGAAACTTGGCAGTAGTGTATATGACAATTTATTTTCAGTTTATATAGGGAGCCACCTCAGATTTACCTTTGGTGACCTATACAGCCATTCTGTCTCTATCTCATGTTTATAAAATTATGATGATGTGAAAGTTTTGAACATGGGAATGGTTGCTTTCAATCCCTCTTTGAGGCTTTGATCTTTAAGGCTATCTTCAGATGTAAAAAACTTCCTTCTAGCAGAGTGCCATGTCGACTATAAGCCAAAAGGCTACTTTCAGGGACGTCTCCACCAAAAAGAAAGCTAAAGGTGTCAAAAAAAGTGAAGCTGACTATCTAATCTGTGAAGAACCTTTCTGGAATCTGGCGAACACTGTGTGGATTTGTATCTGTTGTTTAGTGTAAGTTCATAATACACAGCTTCAGGATCTGAGATACCAGGAATCACTTACATGTTACTGACTGATTCAGGGTGTGATAAAAATATTGATGTTAACCAGTCACTGTTAGAGTCCATAAATGAGTTTGGACTACATCCACTAGATACAGAACCTACCCATGGAGGAAATTCTTTGACCTAATCAGTACCATAGATTGAGCTGGCCTGTACTATCTATCCAAGAGATACGAAATCCCAGTCCTGTTAAAAGTATTTGCACTGATAGATCCCAGTCTTACACAGATTCCAACAGTATTATGTGTCATTGTATAATGACTGAATGATGTAGATCAAGTTTCCAAAATGGTTTACACAAGTATTGAGGGATCAATAACCATTTGGTCATGGGAGAGTAGTCAGTTATCTACCACTATTCTAGGCAAATTATAATGGCTATAATTGAAATGCCTAACCGGTTAATATCAAAACAAGTGATGTCCACACAGCAAAAATAGTGCTCCAATACTATGCACTTATAACGTAAGTGACTGATTATCGACCGGTATGTATTATCGACCTAACATTTTCCATAAAAATAATGAATTCCTCCATAAATTTGTACTTGTTTATTGGTATGTATAATGGTTTTCATTTTCTTTTACAGGCTTTTAACTATCATAGCGGGATTTTACAACATACTTGACCAAGTGCTTCCTGTTTCAAGTTTGTTTGTAAATGCGAAAGTGATTTCACTATGGTTGAGTGGAGAAGAAAGCAATAAATCACCAAAAAAGGCCAAGACTATTATCACACAATGAAACTGTATCCCTAGTGTAATGGACTAGCAAAAGCAGCCAGGTTGTTCTTTTCAGTCTTAAAGACGGTTTCAAGCGAAGACCAGTCTAAAGACTTGTAGTAGTTTTTAATGTTTTATTGTTGAAAAAGGTGATATTTTATGTGTTATTACACTGGCTTCGCTCATAACTCATGTTCCAATAACGCAATTAATCTGTAACTTCGTGGGTGTGTACAATGTTACATGCTGAATTGCATCATACATGTTAGGATGTGGCAGAGTTTTCAGGTGTAGTGGTATTTAGCAACTGGTCGATATTCATCTATGGAAAATGTACGTACAGTCAAGAATAAGTAACAGTGGTTGATCAATCAGCTTTTATATGATCTCAGTATACCGCGCAGTGTTAAAACAAATTGGTTTATGGAAATGGGACCAGAAGCAGGAGCGGATGGTGAAAATTGGAAGATTGTAGGACATTCCTTCACTGAGTTAGAAGTTAAGGTACGAGGTATGATTGATAATGGTTGCTTACACTACTAACTCCATATTTAGCCAGTATTGAAACAACTAGCTAGTCCAAAAATATTTCCTGTACCAATTGAAAATGGACCAAAATCTATAAATGAGGAGCTCCAATGCTATTCAGTATTGGGGTCTATGATTATACACAGCTATATACATTATGCATATTTTGCCACAACAAATTTCTTCATTAAAATGATCAGGCATTATTGATCATTACTACATACAATGTCAAATGCAGTGCATCATCATACAGTATGGGGATAATGATGTTTCTTTTCCCATCAAAAAATGTTGACCACAAACCAGCCTCACATTAACTTCATGACAATTCAATTATTGGTAGTACCTTGCGTAGTATTGTTTGAACTTGCGTGTTATAATGATGCCTGAACATGCATGCATACCAGTAGATATCTAAAAAAGAAATGTAAGAATTATATTTAAATTTTTTTTTATTTGATGGAATATCTACTGAAAACATATGAACATAGGAATATCGGTCTAGTGGATATCTACAAATGTTACTTAATTATAGTGACTCATTGGAAGTAGTGGAGTTACTTAAGCATGGATCCTGCAGTGATCTAAACTGTTGTCCATGAATATCAACCAACTGCTCAATTAAAACATACAGTAACAGACAGACAGGCAGTCTGTCAATTATATTATTACACAAAATACATACATACTTAATGTGTATATAAAATATGAAAAATATGCATTGCCAAACTAGGACATTGTTATCCATAAAAGGTCATTTGTGACATTCACTCTTTATATTTATTTTTTAGTCAAGTCTATGATACTTGCAGAACTTTTTGCAGGTGTTAGCTCAGGTTGAGCATTTTCATAGAATGTTAAATAATGCCAGGAGGAAGTATACTCTTCAGGTGGCAAATTCTCTGTAGCTGCTTGTAGAAGAATTTGACTGACACAATTATCTGTTATCGTCTTAATTTTATACCAGTTGACATTTTGAGATTCCGAATTTGTCTGCATGAATAGTAAAAAGTGCACATAGCAATTGCAGCAACACACAATAATGTATGTGATGTAGATAGTTTGCATTCCAACTAAACTTATTGTTGTCTAAAAGTATCTGAAAATATCAAGTATTTATGCATCTGGGGTCCCATAATCAAAATGGCTAAGTCTATGTCTTTTTTAGCAGCTGGGCTTCTACAGTCCATGCAAATGGCTAGAATGTATATAGCATCTGTATTTTGGCTTTATGCCAATCAGCAGCATCTAAAACATATGCCATATCCCATAAGCAGTTGGTGCATAAGTGGGATTAAATATGTAGCAAGATACAACACACTACAGTACTTCAATTTGCTAGCATATATGCATGTTATCAAACACAATATGAGAAAGCAAACTAAATTATTAAAAACAACTGCAGTCCTATAATGCAACTCACTGTAAATGCAATTCTTTTGTGATCTGGTGTCCAACATAAATAATTGCCAGGGTGGCAATTGCTCTCCAGACGTGATACAGTGTATGTTGGGTGACTCTGACTGGGGGAAAACACTATCTTAGTTGACAAGGTGAACCAGGCTGTAATGGTAAGTCAGTAATTGGATTGCATCATGCAAGAAAATAACAAGGGATTTATAATTTCAGAGAGCAAAATATTTAGCATTGTTGATAATGAAAGCCATATTAACCTGCTATTATAAATATCTTAATGTGCATGGATTGCTGTAACAGAAATCCTGGAAACAGCACAAATCTATAGCTAGCAATGGATTTTGTAAGCATCAAACCCCTTGTAACATTGCACATGTTTATTTTACATATGTGACCCGCTGAGCAAAAATCTGACTTGTTTGCATAATTCTGTCTTTGAGATAAATGCTATTGAAATACATTGGGTAAAAATGCATGCTACATAAATAATTTTATGTACGTTTTAATTGCTTCAGTAAACAGTAAAGAAAGACATGAATTGAAATATCTAATATACCAATGGATTCACCTCTTCATGAAGAGTAAAAATTGTTTGGTTTTGTTTGGCTGTTCAAGCTTAGAAACAGCGACAATATTACCGAAAAGTAAACAAACACATGTACTTCATGTTTGCTTCATGGTACAGAAATTCTTGCTTGATAGCATGATTATATTTAGGCCAAAAATTATACTGTGATGAATGCCCCAGTTCACGGTGAATAGAATGACACAAGTCCCAACTCCATGGTCCATTGGACTCAAGACTTATGATCGATTAAATGAGTGCCTGTAATTTTTTTCCTACATAGGCACTGTACAAATCGATTGTTTTGCTCTTCTTGTTGTCTATCACTATAACTCTGAAAGTTCTTACCAGATAAAGCTGAAACTTTAACAGCCCATTGTTTTTTTCCTCTAGACAACAAAGTCATAAAAATGAAAATGCAAACAAGTCGGGTTTTTGCTTAGTGGGTCACATTATGTGTAATGCATATATATGCAAGGTATATGTATGGGTAAGTGAAGCAGTATGCTAGTGAGTGCTTTACACTTGTCAGGTAATAAGGTGAGATAGAAGTATACCTGTAAATAATGATGTTCTGGTGTTTGTAAAGAGGTGACAATAAACCACACTAGAATCTTTAACAACATAACACAGATAGTACAAAATGTAGTTAGTAATGAAGGCTTTTCAGTGAGTGCCCATAAGATGAAGGGTATAATGAGAGCTAGTACGTAGAAAGACTAGTGAGAATTATTGTATACAAATATACAAAGGACGAAATTTAAGGCAGAGCCATCAAATATTCAACAAGTCGACCATATTGGTAAGCATTACATTACTATTAATTTTCCAACTTGACTTGCCCATCACTTAACTATAGAAGAGGAAAACAACTCTTCTGGTAAGACAGCATTAATATCTAATTGATCTATAGTGGAACCCCCTAAGACAGACACCATTATACAGAATTTATTTTTTGTCTTTTGTAAAGAGGTGTTCTCAGTTAAGGGGGTGCACAAGCTACTAATAGTTTAGCTTTAAAAAGCTTTATAAAAGAGTCCAAGAGTGTTCTTTAAGAGGGGTTGCACTCTATACACACACGTGGACATGATGTTGCATAAATAACAGTTTTGCATTTGTGAATGGTGCATGCATGTGAATGCTGAGAAAACTTCAACTAACCTTTTATATCATCCTTATCAGTACCATGAAGGTTCAAAGAATAACCATTGGTACCATCACATATTGCTATCAATCCATCACACTTAGTATCTGTATCAAACATAAATGACAGCAATTAATACAGTCCTCATGTTACTGTTTTTTACTTATTTGCATTGTTTATCTGGTAACTTAATAGTAGTTAATCATTTTTTTAATTACATCGTCCATGTCCATCCTCAACACAGGTGCGCCATGTAGACTTCAGCCTATAGTATGCTTTTGAAATTAGCCTATTATGGTTTTGAACAGTGCTTCAAAAATTATGCTCAGTTGTGTTTTATTATGACCACTCTATTACTGTACGCAAGGAAATTTTGATGTCAAAAAAATTTGACGAATTTGACGAATCGGTTTAATTCATCAAATTTAAATTCGTCAAATGTTTATAAGCGCCTTTAAAAGTACTGGTTTTGCCTGCAATTTCTTGATTTTCGTCAACGTTTTATTCATCAAATCTGCTAAAGTGTGAATTCATCAAATTTTTCTTATGTCAAAATTTCCTTGCGTACGGTACAATATCTAAATCCAATCACTCTAAATCTGTTTTGTTAGACTACCCCAACCTGCATTATGGAAGCTGTGAAGAGTTTCAGCTCCTCTAATAACCATATCCACAAAAACTGTGTCTAGTAAGCTGGCATTATGCTCAATGTGTGTGCTTACTTACCATCCTCCAAATTATGCTGCTTGCAGCCGCTATTATGACAATCATCCACAATTTCCATAGCAACTAAATTGATTGCAGAAGTGCTTCTTGTACTGTTTTTCATTAGCAATAGGAGGAACATAGTTGAAAGCAAGCAGAATGGCCAAATGGCTTATTACTAATTTGTGACCATCTTAGCAAAAACCCGACTTGTTCGCACAAGCATGCGTATTCAGAAAATCAAAATTTTAAAATAATTCGTAAAATTATGCATGCTACAAAGAAAAACTATACAAGTTTTTATCGGGCCAGTACTCGAAGAAGGAAGACTCAAATCAATTAAAACTATATACCATCTTATTTGCCTGTTCATTGAGAGTTCGAAAATCTTTGTTTTGTTTCTCTAGTTCCAATGGGATGAGTGTCACATGCGTTTGTTCACGATGCGGTAAACGTAAACAAGATCGTCACCATTTCTTCTATCAAACCGCCTTTATATCCATATGCACAAGTATCTACAGGGCTAATACAATAATACTATACTTTGGCTGATGTGCTGATCCATGGTGAGCATTTTAAGCCACATTGCAACTTTGTAGACTAATCCAAACAGAAATTATGGCTGCAAATGTAAGCGCCTGTAGTATATTTTCAGAATAGTCGCTGTACAAATCGATTATCTTGCTCCTCCTAATGTCTAGCACTATAATTCCAAAATTACACATCACAGAAGGCTGAAACTTTGGTGGTCCATTCCTTGGACACTGCAGATATTGCTGAGCGAATAAAAAAATTTTTTTTAATTGTGCAAACAAGTCAGGTTTTTGCTGAGATGGTCACAATTGACAGATGGAAGCATGTTCAGATGTGCAATTAATATCGAGATGTATGTGAATACATCATCACATATTGTGCACCTCCATTTTCATTCCTAACACAACTGAAATATAAATACATCGAATCCTCTATAATGTCAGAAGTGTCCAATAAACCTATAGAGGTATTCTGGATTACAGAAGTGTCAAAGTTTTACTGCAACTTAGAATGCAACATACATATGTAATGTTTCATAGCAAACAGATACCAGAGTTTTTTTTTGCAGCAAAGAAACAGTGACACATATGAATTCTGTGGAATTGAGACAACAATAAGTAGTATATAATGACATATTTGTTATACCTGAACTATGCACCACATCCAGTGTAACAATACCCTTGCATTCCCATGAACCGGGACCAGATGTACTATACTCTTGACAAGTTCCTGATTGCAATTGCCTTCCATCTAATTCAAGCTGAACAAATTTAACAACATTACTATATTGTCGAGAAGCTGTACATGTATACACAAACAAAATATATAACAAATAAAATGTTCAGTGCACAGAAATATATAAATTGTATTCAAATAAGTACAGTCTACATATGAAGACATCATACATATGTCATATACCTGTGGTAACATTGGTACAACATATCTCTGTATAGTCCTATAACAACTCATAGCAGCTCCATCTGTTAAAAAGAACATATTTATACCTTATGATATTACACACTAAAATTTCTCTAGCTATATATTGCTGATGATAGTTAAATGGTTTAAACACAACATACAGTACATGTCTCCTTGTTACCACCAGGAAAGCAGCTATGACTTCCAAGAACAGTCTTGCCAATGATGCTTTGAAAGTAGCTACTATGCTTTTGAGCAGTGTCCAAAAAACCAAGCCTATTATACTATGCTAGAGAGCTGACAATTTTATTACAGTATTTTCGGACTGCTGTATTAGAGTAAGTGACTGCTTAATTAGAGTATCTTGATTTCATTTCTGCAAGTGTGAATAATTAGACAAGAAACAGTAAAAATAATAAATTACAAATTTTTGACTGAAATGCAGTAATATTGTGCAGCGTGTTCATGTATTGCTGTATTATGGCAAGTGCATTACACTTAAAAATCTCCAGATTATGCTAGCATAATGTTTGATACTTTTGCTAGCCTTGTATGCTTGATATTATGCATGCTGGCCTACGTATTTACCACTGTTCATACAACGGACTTACTTTTGTCTTCCTTTATGTCCCATTTCTTTTTGCTTGCAGCGCAATACTTTGATTTGTGTGTTACATGATAATGGCTTATTGTGTTGTCTATCACATAAGAACAAATTGGGAATTGCCCACAATCAAGTAGTTAGCATAGGGGCACATGTTTTTGCCATGCATTCTTTCCAGCGTTACAGAAGTTCACTACTATTATCAATACGAGAGCTAACAAACAAGTGTAAGGAAAATTGTGACCCAATCTGGGAAAACCGGTCTTATCAAGTATCGAGAAATGCCAGTTTTAAGTATTTAGTGTGTTGTAGCTTGCCAATGGTTGAAGCTATGTGTAGCAAATTTTCACATGTTTTATGCCAATTCCTTACCTTCCAGAGCATCCACTGTGCAAGTAGCCAACAACTAAGTTTCCTGCCATTTTAGATAGTTTTAAAACCGAGGTTGACTGTATCAGACAAGCTCCAAAAGGGGTGGGAGGAGGGGGGCCTGGAAGGCAGACACGATGGTGTTCAAAAATTGAAAAGGAAGGCGTAGGGATGAATTAGGCCAGGTTTTGGGGCAGTCAGGTCTCAAAACTGGCTAAAATGAAAGGAAATTCACAGCAGAGGTACTTATTCAACACCACAGAGCTGTACAGCCACATACAGTCATCCCCAGGTTGACCAGAGCTCCAGTAAGGCCCTACACTGCACATACGGATCGCCACTGGGCTTGGGAAAAGCAGCCAGCAAAACCAGACCACTCAAGTCCAGCTGATTTTGATTGCGGAATTTGATAGTTTATTCAGTAGCTTTGTGTCCTGGGTGAAAAATTGAATCTGCTGACATGGGTGATAAGACTGGTTTTCCCAGACTGGGTCACAATTAATAACTTTACAACGTATTTGCTAAAACAAGGAAGATAATTGCCTGAAGCTCAAATATATTTCTTGCTTTAGCTAGTATAAATTGCAATGAACTATGTGGGTGCTAAACTCTCTTGCATTCACACTTTTTAAATTATTCATTACAGTAACCCTTCCGTACAAGCTAGTAAAATTCCTAGACAGTGTGAACACTAATTGAGGGTGGCTAATTTTTAAAGGTAAATTTGTTGTCTGCTTTGTAATTAACTGATCTACAAACAACAACTGCATGCATACTTAACAATGCAAAGCAGTAAATTCTTACCAGTAGAATTAGTTTGTCTTGATGTAGAGCCAGCAGTACACTCAATTGCCTACAAGACATATAGAACATTCATAAATACAAGGTTCAACCTACATAAAAATGATTGAATACGTAAAAGAAACTTTTGCACTACAGTGAAACCTCACTTAGTGGTCACCTCAGTAATGAGGCCACCTCATTATAGTGGCCAGGTCCAGCAAGTCCAAACATATATAATAGTTATACGGGCACAATGTGGGGTCTATGAAATTTATAAACCCGAAGGCCCGGGCTGTAGCGCATGAGCGAAGCGAGGGCGCTATAAGGGCCTTCGGGTTTATAAATTTCATAGACTCCACATTGTGCCCGTATAACTGCTTTAGATTCTATTTCACATTACACTCAGATTACTTAACTCATCCATGGCTGTTTCTGCTGTAGGCTCGGCAAAAGCGGTTGGTTTTTCTTGCGATAATACTAGCGCCATGGCAACTATACATCCTCATGTGACAAAATAATCGCACTCGTTAAATCATTGCACGTGAACAATGCATATAGCGATTGGACAAACCTAGATTTTGAGCATATGTTATATTGTGCCAGAAGGCGTGGAGTATATTAGAAAACAAGGTGGAGTATATGATATTTATTACCCACCCAAAACAGCCTAAATAGAGTCTAATTTTCATTATATTACATGTATTAAATTTTCATTAATAGGGCCACCTCATTATTAAGGCCAGTGGCCACATACTACAGGACCAAACTAGTAAAACTAATACAATGTTCCCTCAGTAAAGAGGCCAAATGTGAGGAGGCAGTCAAGGTATCACTGCAGAAGTTGCTGCTCTTAAGTGCATGCATATTTTCACTACTGAAACCTGTACCCATTATTCTGGCAGTATACTATTCTAACCATTATGTCTCAAGTAATGCTGAAATAATTGGTACAGTGTATATTCCTACTTTTCTGTGTGATAAAATCTACATGATGTGTTTAGATAAATTGTAAACATTGCTGTTACAGCTAGGCAGTGGCTGGTTTGTTGAAAACCTCGTAATAGGTTTGTTCAAACCTTGACAATAAGGCCACTTTGTTTTATGACCACACTAATAAGTCTTCGGTAATAGGGCCACCTCAGTAATAGGGCCACTTATCATGGATCCCATAGGTGGCCCTATTAACGAGTTTACACTGTATTACAAAAGATGCTCAAACAAAACATACACACTAAAGCAGCCACCAACTGTTGCCCTCACTATATTAGGAGCTCATACACATTAGAACGACTGTTATTAATTGACTATACTGGCCAAACTTTGTAATTTATGTTGCCTAAGTAGCATGCTGCTTACTTTGCAACACACATTACCATATTAGGTGCATGCGCTTATAATTTTCTGAGGAATTATTTACTATGCTTGTTATAAGCTAAGAGAAAGTAAGGAGTTTCTGCTAGGAGCATTATTTGTACTCACCACGGTTTTTCAAGAGATATGGATACCATTATTCAGTCAAATAGCTGTGGAAACAGCAATCCTGAGAGTTGGGTGGAGCTATCATTATTACAGGAAGTAGTATTTGCGAGACACATGCCTGGCAAGGCATTTAGAACTTCTGGTGTGTTCTAACGATCTTCTGGTGTGTTCTAATGATCTTCTGGTGTGTTCTAACGATCTTCTGGTGTGTTCTAATGATCTTCTGCTGCAATTCTAATAGCACAAGGTTGTAGCAGCAATTTCAACTATATGCGCTTAACAAGCAGATGTCTAGCACAAGTATACTACATGTACTTAACAGGCAATAAGCGCTTGTGACTTAATTAGTGGAGCATACGGTATTGTCATTATGTCAATTCTATCCTGGTAACAGAACTACCTATTTCTGAATAACCGATAATCATTGATCTACACACACGCACGCACGCGCGCGCACGAACACACACAGAGTGAAGTTCATTGTTCACCATGAATGGATAGCCACACCAATGCACTACACATTTGCACCACAGTCATACCACTGATTTGCTCTGGCTGCTTTTCACGAGTGGAGACATATGTCAGCCACTAGGAATGCTTTGGCACCTTGTAATGCCACTGGCCAGCTGAAACATGGGGCTAGAGACATAGACAGCCTTGGACAGTTGTCTAGATGTTTTTCTCTCTTTCTCAGTGGCATGAGTGGTATTGGGAGCCCAATATTAAAGTTGGAGATGCCATATGACTTACTCGGCCATTTTCTGTTCATATAGCAATTGCCCACCCATCACCCCCACCACTACCCATGATGATGTGCTTGTGTTACAGATACAGTCATGAAACTTGGAGCTCAAAATCATGGCTGTGTCAATAGCTAGCTTGCTATGAATTATTAAAGTGAGATAAACACTGTGGTTGGCTGCATTTATGATGCTAATTTCAAACTCGTAGTTTTGACCTTCCCAAGCTACGTACCGTATTTACTCGATTTGTGCCCCAGGGGTACTATTATTTTTTTTACCCCAAAATAATCCCTTCGAATAGTGCCGCACTGCAGTATTACTCGAGGGTGCGCTACTAATATTTTAAACCTGCCACTACCATAGCTACTTTACATTATAGTTCTATAAAACAATCAAAACACATTGCTACTTGCTTCTTCTATGCAAGACCTTCTTTCACTCAAGTCCTTATAGCACAGCAATGTCACACCTTGTGCTACATGGTCAATTTACTAACTAATATATATCTGGAATTTCGATTATGTGACAGCTGTTTTAGTTTACCAGGACAACGTCTTCTTTAACTCGAGATGGAGATTATTACTAAAGGTATGAGAGCACTAGTAAAGAGTAATTATTACACTAATCAATGCAGAGGTACAACTAAATTTATAGATACACAAAACAATCAAGTTGTGAAAAAAGGATATGGCCTTCAGAACTTTTTCACACATGCTTTCAAATTTCAAAGGCTGTACCCTTTTACAACTTGGCTGTTTTTGTGTGGATTTTTCACTTCTTTTATATTTATGGGGCTCCAATGCCAGCCTGTGGCTGGGTTTGTTTTTATCCACATTTCTTCTACACAGTGATGACTATTGAAGTAGAAGCTACAATTATATTGTTTTATTTGACTATTTGTTAACTGTAATACTCTAAAAGAACGTACACTTTTTTGAGGGCTTTTGCATAGACTGATCAAGGACAATCTAGAATTTCTATTGGCAAGTCTTTTACTATTAAGCTATAAATTAAGCAAGATGAACAGTTGTGATAGAAATGGCTCAGTGGTTAAGGATTCTTACTGATATCTTTCATATACTTTTACAGTGACTGCTCTATTACAGTATTTAGATCCTGCAATTTTATGTTCAGTTTTGCCTTGTAATGCTGTAGTTGTTACTCCTTTGCTTTTCAAACCATCAAAAGGTACTGCTACGATGATTTACCTATGAATGCATCAACTTTTGAGTTATCTCATTTACACTGTAACCATGACAAAAGTTTGATTGCTATTATGCAAATATACATTCATAATTCCATGGATACTCATCAAATTCATAACAAACCTAGTAATTTACCTGTGTAAAATTTCAAAGTAATTAAGTTATGTTTCAGTTTAAACAAATCTTTGCAAAAAAAATTGTGCGAAAAAGAAGAAAAACCTTATAGACACTTAGGAATAAAAAAATTAGTACCAAGAATGGTTGAAGCAAATCCAATAAAATTTGCTGTGTGGCCTACCCTACCTGGAAGACAACTATAATTAAATAACGGTGTGCTTTAGAGAAGGGACCATGGAGCTATGCACGCATGAAAATTGCATTTTCTTCCTGTCAATATACGCACAGTGTGGTGTACCAGTTTTCTTGGACACACAAGACTCTACCGTGTGTTTTGATAACAACATCTTTTGAATTCAGTAGCCATGTGAATTTCAATCAATACAAAATAATAATTTTCTCATGCAATAGCAATGAAGTCTGTTTAATGTACAAAAGTACAATTGTGAAAACACTGGATATGCAGTGGTAATTATATATTTTGCTTTTTGATGATAACTTCGATTCATGTACAATATATTTTTAGAATTAAATTACATGATTTATACACTTCTGGTCCTGTGTATGTCATATACAATACTGTGCATAGCAATTGTACATTAGCATCAATGTACAGCAACACAAATATTTACCTGACAGAGGTGCACCTGCTTTCCTCCAGCAATGTTGAATGGATTTTTCTTGTAGTACTTAATGAGATCTTCGATACTGCCAAACTGAGTGCCAGCTCCGAGGTCAAATTTCTCTCCCCTGCCATATATCTTCACATTGACTACTTCATCCTTCAATCTATGAAAACAATAATAACAAAAACTAGACATCTTGTCTTCTTATATTGTTAACAATTAAATATCATACACACGCATAGTGGAAGCTCTTCTGTTTAGTATAAAAGATTTGATTGGAAACTCCTTACATGCTTGCATGGTTTTCATTGATCTTATCTTGCAACAAATTTAATGACTAGGGTTGAAAAAGGTCGGATCATCCAAGTCAACTGGGTCATCTGGGTCACATTTTGTCTGAGTCAATAGGGTCTTACCTAGTTTGCAAAAATATCCTGGATTGCATGTAGCATCATGTGCATTGATTGTAATGACTTGCTTGATAGTGACGATTGGAAGTGTAATCCTCAGAAACAGAGCATTGCTAGAAAGCACATTCTGAAGAAGAAAGGAAGTAGAGTATGGGAACAGTTTTGAATCAAGTTACATGACTGCTCTATTAGAGTATTTCAATCTTTTGGTACCTGTACAACACATGCAACTTAAATGTATACAGATCACTGCATACAATGCTTACTACTTTCAATGATCACTCATTAGGGAAAACATTGAAACAGCAAGAAAAATGCTACAAGTCATTTAATAAGAGCCATGTCCACTTTTGTGTATGTGAACATTAATGAAGAAAGTTGGTCTTTGGCAAATACAACCCAAATGAACACACTTAACTTTTCCTCTTGCAATTATACCACTCAACAAATTAATAGTGTCCGAAGTGAAAGTTTTAGCACATGCTTCAGTTCAAATCTAGTCTGACCTGGATAAGTATCAATGGTGATCCCTATAGTAACGACACAAGGGTGTAGCCATGAGTTAGGAATGCATGTGAGAATGTTACGCAAATGTACGTGTGTGCCTCCCTTGTGCATACAGTGAATCTCAGTAATACAATGTACACAAAAACAAAAAATAAGCAGCAGTTTATGAGAGACTGATGCATAGTATTAATGAAAGAAACGAAATTTTGCAGCATTTTATAACTACATCTCAGACGTATTACCAATATGCCCTACGTTAATATTTCTGTAGAGCAATTCCTATAGTCACTAAGGCTTAATTATGTCCTACTAAGGTTTTAAACATCTATAATGTAATTGGTGGCTTCTATGCTGTTTGCTTTTGACACCTTCCTGTGAATTGATATCAATTACCTTAGACAAGTATTGCCATTGCATGCAAACTATTTTATGCCATGCTTCACTGGGATACACACACACACACACACACACACACACACACACACACACACACACACACACACACACACACACACACACATACAGACACAGATACACACGCACGCACGCACGCACACACACACACACACGCACACACACACACACACACACACACACACACACACACATATAAAATTCTCATATGTAGCAGTTGGGACATTTTGGTTTGTGGGATGAGTTTTCTAGTACAACCTGACTGCAGCATCTTGAGATCCCTATATTGTAGTCTCAAAGTACTCATATATTAAAACTATATCTGTTGTGGTAATTACAGTGTTTCCAAGAAAGACTACATGTGGTTTAGTGGTTATGAATACAATTAGCATGTAGACATTGTCCTAATAGAATTTTAGTGCTACATGTGCACTTTGATGTTACCTCAAGTTTTGTGACTGTGATATCTGTGTGTGTATGTGTGTGTGTGTTTGTGTGTGTGTGTTATGCAATATCATGTACCACACAAGTGAGTAGGAGAGGACACTAAAATGATACACCAGGTAATACCCTTTTATTATATTATACATAATCAATGAGTCATGTTTAACAACAATGCTTTATTTGGTAAATAGGACATTATTTAGTGGCATAGGAGTTTAGATAGATAACTTGTTTACGACTGTACTAACAACATTCCATGGTCACCATGTAGGATGGCGGTGGACAATGTTAGCAAATAAAAGTTAAACTTCTGAGAGAACTTTAGAATTCAATCTGAAGAAGGATGCAAATTGACGAACTTGTTTATTTGCCCCAAGGATAGAAACCATAGAAGTTATACTGCACAATGAAAGTCACAAGGATTATACAAAAAGACCCTTTGTATCATTATTCAAAATAGTTATTTATTTCAATATGAGTAAACATGTATATCTGCTCACCTCACACACAATGAATAATCACCAGGAGTGGAGTAAGACCCTCTAACTAGAAAACTTCCATCTTGTCCTCTTCTCTTCAATAGTGCTTCAACCCCATCAGATCCGATATCAGCATGGTACCACCTGTGCTCTAATACATTAGTACAAATAACACCAAACACACACAATACCTGGCACTAAAAAGTACTTCCCTAATAAGGGGTTTTCCCAAGTAATAAACTCTACCACTTTTATCTCTCAAGGTGCCATGGTTACTAAAATGATAATGTAAAACATCATATGGTGATTCAAAGGGTTCTCCATCACACAAGCTGAATTGACGTCCATCACGTTTCATTCTTAAATGTATCACTTCATTATCATTTCTGAAAAGACTGCCAATTTCAAGCTAGGCCACATATGATACGTTGACTCACAAAATTGATAATGTATATGTGTTAGCATCTTCCCTACTGTTCCTAAACAAGAAGCTGCCATGTTCCTTACAAGCTTTAAGCTGCTGTTCAGCCTCTGCACCACTAACACAAGGATGGTAACATCTAGAGGACACACAATTAGCAAAATAAAATGATTAACAACTGCAGTCAAAAGGTGGTACTAGCTCAGTGTGACAAAGTACTCTGTGCAACACATAGCTTGCACATTGTGTAGATTGTTTATGAATTCGGGGAGTTGTTCACATCATAGTAGCACAGGTTCAGCTTTTCATTAACCAATTAGCTAAACTGCTGTACCAAAATTGTTATTCTAAGCCATCAATACACCTTAATAACCTCTATATAGTTATTAGTTATCTAGTCAAGTCAGCAAATAATGGTGTCTTAGAACTGTGCACGCCCATTCCGACGGTGCGTGTTGCCCAGTGTTGCCATGCTGTGAATAAAGTTCATAGATTTATGAACTTTTTGTCTTGTTTGTGAACCTGAAATAATCTATGAACTTTTTATGAACTTTTGGCTGGTTTGTGAACCTGAAATAATCTATGAACTTTTTTATGAACCTGGAGTAATCTGTGAACTTTTTATGAACTTTTGGCAATTTTAGGTGGTAACCTTTTTTTTTTTTTTTTTTTTTTGCTCTTCAGTGCCCTACTAACCCAGAGATCCACCTATTTATAATGTGTAGGCTAGTTTTCGGAAAGTGACTATGGATTTATGAACTTTTTATGAACAAATTTATTTTTTCACATGAACATTTGGAGCAAATCATCTGGCAACACTGGTGTTGCCTAGTAGACAAAATTTTATGTTGATCGGGTCATAGACATACTCCGCACCTATGGAAGGGTAGAGACTAGACTATACTAACTTTTTGAGGCCCCAACGTTTACCTTGAAAGATAGCTAGTCTACATGATCATAAGACAAAACCATAATAGATTGTAGAGAGCCGGTATGATTAAAGGACTAAAGTTAGACGTCACTACTAAAACGCACGCTCAACAAGAAGCTAACCTAGTATCCATCGTATGGTCAAGTCATTTGTGATCCACGGTTGACTACACCAAGGCTGAACAAAGGAAAACTCATTTACACTATCGAATGGAAGCGATCCGGCTTTTGCTTATATAGACTACAGGGGCGGATCTAGGGGGGTTTCTGAGGTTTCCAGAAACTGGTCAAGTGTATTCAGGTAATCAAAATTATATTTTACAGTGATTTATAAAAGTTCAGATCGAAATACTCTAATAGAGCAGTCAACCACTCTAATAGAACAGCCATATTTTGTATTTCTCTTAAGAGTTGTAAGTAGCTAGCCAGCTACTTTATCAGTTTAGCTGTGCCAACACAGGAAAAAATATTCCAAAATCTTATAACAGAGTGTTAAAATCTGAAAATCTTTCTGCGGACATGCCCCAAGACCCCCAGAACAACATCCATGTCTGTTGTATGCTTCAACTGTGAAATTTGCTCTGTTCCTTAACTCTTTAGTCTGCACCTGATACTGTACCAGAAGCAAGCACAATTAAGCAGCCTTCATTATACCTAACACAACTCTATTTTTAAACTGTCAATATTGCTACCAGACTGATTCAATTTCAAGTTACACAATTTTCAGGAAAATCTTGCCCCTATACCCCAAGATTTAAATTTGCATATAGTAAAGTTTGGAAACCAGTCACCAAAATTCCTGGGACCGCCCTTGGACTAACTGCATTTAATTGTGGGTTTGAATTATGTGCATCAAATGTAGGCGGGGCTACAATACTCTGATAATTGTAACTGCATGGTATCACACATAGCTGCATGTCGTCAAGCCATCCCTCACTTGCATTGTCTACTATGGGCTTATATAAGACACAAACACCAACAGAAGTTGGTTTTGCAGCCTATACAAAATGCAAAATCATGTTGCCGGCAAGATGAAATCGAAAAAATATTAGCTTAGTCAATCATCAGTTTTTTTTTTCCTGTAAATAATTTCTTCATTAAATTATCTTAATTATCATCAGGTGTACAATCTAATTATGATGCGCCAATTACTGGACATCTTCTATCCATGGCTGGCACTGATCTGTCAATTACCTGAGCAATGTACGTAGTCCAGCTATGTAACAGGATCCCCATCTGTTGACTTATGCAGTTGGTTCCAACTTTTAAGCTATGTGTACATGTGACGTGGACTAGCTATAGCTACAATCTAAAATACCAAGCAATGTAAATATAAGAGAGTGGGTTAGAATAATACAGAAACCTGTGTATTAAGGTCACTGATTATTGACCTGCCTAATACCAGGCAGAATACAGCATAGGACAACAGTCTGCAGTCACACATGGTATGTGCAGTAGCTACAGTGTTTAATCAACAATGACTAATTGTCATATAGCTACCAAGATAATTATATGCATGAAGCTATTGTTCAATTGAATCATTTGTTCTTAATGGTCATTGCAGAAGGTAAGATCAAACTGTCACACTGAAATAGCAGTTCTATAGATCTACATGTCAATCTGTAGGCTTTACCACGCACATTATATCCCTATCTGACGTATCTATGCAATGATACACAAGATGGTACACATACGTATATGCATGTGTACTTCACCCACAGATATTCACTGCACTGTAATAGCTTCTATATAGCTTCTATCATTTTCTATCTTAATTGCTACATAATCTACCTAATGACCTTATTATAGCATTTTATCAAGTCTATCAATGTAAAGTGAACTAGCTGGACATGCAACCATTAATATTAATTGTCTGTGCTTGTACATATTAAAAGATTTTGCGCAGTAAATAAAATGTGACCCGGTCTGCGAAAAGGGCTCTTATAGCCTTTCCAATTGCATATATATGGTAACCCATAACTTGACTGGTGAATATGGTACAAGCCTACAATTTGGTCACTCAACAACCCTAACCTGGCAGTAGCTGTGGGTGTAATTACATGATGATAGCTTTAGTAGATTAGGAGTCATGATTAGCCAAACATGGATAATCGGAAAGGCTATAAGAGCCCTTTTCGCAGACCGGGTCACAAATAAATTTGCAAGATCATCATGCATAGGTTATACGTAACATCATGAGGGATCTCTATAAGGTAAGCATGTACTGTTCATGCATCCTTCTTGGTCTGATGGATACCAGCCCACAATATCAATAAGGAGCAAGTAATCACCTTCTCCTTACTGCCTATAAAACTGTTGATCAACTGCTCATTTGTTATTACATTCAGTATTTTGGTACATAACTAGCTATACAGTACACACCTTTAAAATTTCAAAACAATGTTTGTAAGCATTGCATGCCAAACAAAAAATTTAATGTCAAATTATACTATCAGGTGGAATATAGTCTTTGAATGCAGTTCTATCTGCTACCATAGTACTTGAAGTTTTAGTGTATTTAGTTGTTAGTAAACCTGTATAGTCATCCTTCATTATCTGAAAACTTAAAAAATATCCTTAGGGAGGATCAGCGTCAGGTACAGTAGTCCATGAGTGCAAGCAGAATGCTTCACTTACTTTCTCATTTGGTGGTAGCTGATTCCAACCAATATGTCTTACATCATTTGGTGGCAAAGGGTGTGTTCCAGGCTAGATGAAAAATAAACAATTTTAGAGCTAATCTATAGCATTATCAATAAAATTGCAATAGAATGTGTTTTACTGACAGCAAGACTATTATAGTACTATATACACATGTACAGCTTGGACCAGTAAACTTTTCATTCCTTTACTAGTATCAGTCCCTGTTCTATTGTGCAGGTTACATAATTTTTATGCTATCAATTTCTACATGATTTTTGGACTCAATAAGCTGAAGTGCATGGCCAAATTTTATCCAGGTTCAAGTACGTAACTTATATCAAAGTATCAGAATAAATCATGTTAATTTATGATGAAGAAATCATTATAGCAGCAGAGTCAAACCTACAATCCTAGTAATGCTTTCCCATTGATTTGCAAACTGAACAGCATTTAGTACTACACTGCCTTCAATGCACTGCAAAAGACAAACAATTGGCATTAGAATTAACTTTCATCTAACCACAATTTTGGCTTCACAAAAAGTGTTTTTGCCAAATTAAACAAAAGTGCTTAATACCTGGCAGGGCCGCCCAGAGAAATTAAGGGGCCCAGGGCAAAGAGTTAAAGTGGGGCCCTTGACCCAAGTTGTAAGGTGAAGACCAAAAAAAAAGAAAAAAGAAAAAAAAAAGGTCACAACCTGCTGGCAATGACAATAACTACCCATCACCAACCATATCTCCTTATCTATAAGCTTGCTACACTGCTCCTCTGAAGAATACTGTGACTGCTCTATTAGAGTATTTAGATCTGACTGCTCTATTAGAGTATATCGATCTTTTAAACAGGTATTCAGGGGGCCCTTCATGGGGCCTCCTGGGGCCCCTTTCAGGCTGGGGCCCGGGGCAAAATGCCCCAGTTGCCCCCCCCCCCCCCCCCCCCTGTGGGCGGCCCTGATACCTGGTATTACAGTAACAGTGCTTTTTTTTGGGAAGTTCATTGGCTACAGTGGCACAGGGGCAGAGAACAGTATTCCACTCCAAAGTGGGGTAAGGCATGTTGGGTGGCTGTCAGTTTTATAATCATTAATATGCAAAGCATCTCAATCTCATGCACTCCCAGCACTGATTCATGTCCCATTCTTGCACAACTTTTTAGCACACATTCTACTACTAAATTAAGTTGGTTAATGAGTATAAAAAGAAGTATAAAAAGAAGGATAGCTGCGGTAGTTTCTGTACTTAAGCTTCTGGGCAATGGAAGTGAGGGGTACACAGTTGATGCTTGGAAATATATAGTATATATCTTTAAAAAGCAATTGTGCAAAAAAATTTCGTGCTAAATATTTTTGTATAATTTTTGCATATGAAACTTATTCTACAACAAAAATAAAGTGTATATGAGAAGAGTTGAAGTTATGTATACAGTGATTAATTCTTGGCCAGCCGCTATGGGTGACCGCTTCATTCAGACTACAATGAGTACAATTTGTATTTGGGATGGTCGATCATTATAACATTAGCAGAAATGCGATGACTACTCTATTAGAGAGTTTTGTCATAATTCAACTTGCATCTCCAGTATAGTTGTAGATCTAACTTGAGTATACAGTGGGTCCTTGAGTGGTGGTCTATTATGGTATGTCTGCTTAATTAAATCCTTAGAAATGCTAAGTGCATTAATATGGCTTTCTGCAACATCTGTGGTCATGTGTGGTAAATACCTATCACCGAAGATTTTCATACCACCAATGAATTTATTACCATTTATGGTGCATTTTGTAGTCAGGTACCACTGTAAATTAAAAAACAAATGATCACTCCCTATCTCAGAGCAAGCGGCTGATGAGAAACAAAAAAATCTACTTGTCTGGTTTTGCATTAAGGTCAATGAATAGTCTTGCCCTAAAATCCTACATATATATGAGAGTGACACCATACCACAAGCATTGCTAGTATATATAAATTGAAACTGGCTGTACATGGACACTTTTCTGTATTACACACATACAATTTACATCACTAACTATGATATATAACATTATATCTGCTGAACTAAACCACATACATCAACATACATGTATGACAACATTAAAAGTATATTCTATCATTTTGGTGGACCTTTAAAAAGGAGCCCATTTCTCATTAACCGTAGAAGGCACTGAGATGCTTTTTGCACCAATCAAAGGGTTCATCACCTGGGACTAAAACTCTACAGTATGTGTTAAGATAAAGCTTGGCCAGTTTAACATGTGTCTATATATACATATATTAATTCTGTGATGGCATGTAACATTAACATGCACAATAGTAATCTGCACAATAGCACAGACACTAAGCAGTTGCAGGTGGTTTACACCTGTGAGTTTAGCACATGCAGGTGTGTGTAATTTTTTTGGCTTACATGCATTTTAAATGTTTAACCGTGGCCTGCTCACAACCTATCACCGTATTTGAAAGAAGATAAAAAGTTGGATATTACATTTAAACATACTGGACATGTCAATAGTGCTGATACTTGATAGCTGGTTTCCAATTGTGTAGAGACTGTGAAACCAAACCTACAAGTATTGATATTTTATACAATATACACAATAAGGAAAGTCCTGCAATGTACACAGGGAAAGTACACTAATGCTAGATTTTTGACCAGTACTTGAGGATTTGTATATTAATCTTCAGGGATTGCGCAGCGTATGAGAATCTAAGAATTAGTCCTCCTGTTTAATGTACCATAGATATATGACTCTTAACAAGGGTTGGAAACGGCATCATGCACCAGAAATAGCTGTGCATGTGTTTTGAATGTGCATGTGGTTTCTGTAAATTGTACTGCATACCATGTTTATGGCTATTGAAGGAGTTTTTGGAGGTTTTGTGAGAGGGATTAGAGCCAAGTTTGCTATCATCTTACTAGCTTTGAGCATTAGTTGAAAGACAAATAGTTCTGCTAGACAACAGCTGTGATGAGTTACAAGTACAGAAACATGACAATAATAACAACACTGCAGCAAATTCTAACTAAACAATGTTTAAACTAAGGGTGTGACTTACAAACCACTCTGTTAAATTCTAATGACCAAGAGTTCTAAAAGCTATTGATACCAGAAGGCGTGAACAGAGGCCATACAAGAACAAAAATGTACCTTTGTGCAGAAGCAATACTAAAATAGCACAATATAATGAGTTTCTTTTGTGGGAAAGCCAGTCAGTAGTTTCCAATGAAGCAACTTGCATTAGAAAACTTTCATATTATATTAAAACAACAATAATAGTCCATAGTGAGAAGAAACATTAGTCTTTTAATGCTCTTCAAAGTGGTAGCAAACGAAATGCACCTCGTATCTAACCAATGATGTCAATTGTACAGGTTGTACACTGGGCACGTGGTACTGTTTTCAATCTCTACTATTGTTGTATATCTATAATTGTGCACTAGATAAGTATTGGTCTAAAAAATAAGTTTCATTGTATACATAATACATACACCGGTGATATCATCAACCATCTGCTACAATAACGGTTGTACCTACCGTTACAGTCCTCTTTACAAATTTAATAGCTTGGTTACTGGTATCCCAACCAACGTAAACACTAAGATAGCAATTGCTTTCCCAACATGTCACCGTGTATGGTTGGCCAATTGTCACCCTAAATGCAGTATACTTTCTAAAAAGAGCTACAGCCAAGCAATGTTATATGAATAGCTTTCACTAAATTACTTTGACTGCTTCCACTTTTGCTGTCACCAAGGAGATTCAGTGAATAATTACCACCATCATTACTTATCTGGATCATTCCATCACTCTTGTTAGATGCTGTACAACACAGGTGTCCATTGACAATACAAATGTACAATTCTTTGTACCTTTACTATATGCTGATAGTGTATAAACAGCATCAAATTTCCATGAAATGTCTTTTACAGGTGGCCATGAATCATCATCACCTTCAGACTATAAATATTACATAAATGCATCTTTGTTATGGAAATAAAACTCTGCACAACCATCTTTTGTGAAGGTAATTAGCAGGTAATCCTCATAAAACTGTAACTATGCACAAACACGTTCATGCAAATAGGTTCCATAACCAGTTTAACGTTTAATCACTCAGAGAGCAAAGCAACTTTATGAAGTCCACTTAGGCAAGCCCCACACAACATGGCATGGGACCCGCACGGATAGGCTTGTACCTATCACGCTGACATAATTTTGGGAATAATAGGCTAGCAAAAGCATCTAGTATTATAAAATTATTTTCAAGATTTTTAATTAAAATGCTCATGTGCCCACAAGAGCACATCAATACACCACATACCAGCAGCACTGAAATTGGGATCACATTCAATCTCCAATATAGTAGTACATAGAATATCAATGAAATCAGATTTATACAAAGTGTTTTCATTACAAAGATTCTAAAATTTTTCATATGCTGCTTAGAATAATCACAACACGATTACAGCAGCAACTGTATCAATGACCAGTTACTAGTTTAAGTAGGGACAAATAATGAACTCTTGAAGGCTTAGCAAAAAGCTACAAAACACTATACAGCTAATAATTACCGTAATTTGCTTTATTTTCATGCAAAAATTTTTCGTGATAAAAATTTTCATTGTAAAAATATTTTCGTACAATTTACGTGAATGACTGCTCCATTAGAGTAGTTCGATATTGTATAAAAATTTTCATGCAAGAAATTTTCGTATAAGTGTTTGCATACGAAAATTATTCTACAACGAAAAAAAAGCTAATTACGGTACATGAATTTAAGACATTTCTATCATTTTCTATATAGGAAGTGACAAACTTGGCTACCATGCAGCAGACAGTTATAATTCGAGTTCCACTTAGCCTAACACATGAAAATAGTTCAATTAAGTAGATTTGGAAGATATTAATTTTTCACATAAAGGACCCTACATATAAATTGGTTGAGTGGTCTACATTGTAGGCCATCTTTTTGAGAAGTTCTATTGTGAGATTGCACCATGTCAGATGAAGCAAACTGTGTTGGGTCCATTTAACAAGAAAATAATTGAATATAAATGCACCCCAATTATATAAATATGAGTATCCTAACTGTCAGATATATAACGTATGGTAAAGGATCTCTGATAATTCTACTAAACTCTATCTGATATCATGAGCCAAATTACCATACATGAGTTTTTATATTTTATCACCAAATGTGTCCAAATTCTTCAAAAATACCCACCATAGCCTTTTTTTGAGGGCCGCACTCTTTTTTTACAGCTTAGGTGTTTTGGATTAGATAACTCATAATATCAAGAAACAAATGAAACAGTGTAAAAAAGGTATACACATTTACAAACAGAAGAAGCATGGTATGACTATATACCGTAACATGAAAAATAAATATAAATCTTATCTGTGAAGCTCACAGAAAGTATCTGAGCAAAAGTTTCTGATAGTGGTGCCGTAAACTACAAGAAATTATGTCAAAACTATTCATAAAGATACACATGGAATTGCACCACTCAAAGTAGGAAATTCACTTGTGTATCATTCTGAAAACCAGGCTGAGATCCTCAACAAACAATTTCAAAATCTATCTGATGTTCTTGAATGCTCTGGACTTCCCATAACACCATCGCTCAATGTTGCAATCTCACTTGATGGGGTTAAAATGTTACTATCTACTCTGGACTCATCCAAATTGTGTGGTCCTGACAATATACCACCTAGTATCCTCAGCACTGTTGTGATGAAATAGCTCCAAATTCAGCAGTAATATTTACTCAGTCTTTGAACTCTGGCAACTTACCAGAAGACTGGCTTACAGCCAAAGCTACACCAATATTCAAGAAAGGAGATAGAGCTAACCCTAGTAATCATCAACCTACGTATTTCCCTAACTTTCATATGTAGTAAACTGTTAGAACACATCCTCTATCACTGCATAATGAGACACATAATGGCTTATCAAATACATAGTGACAAACAATATGATTTTAGGCCCAATCAATCATGCGAGACCCATACAGTTACTTTATATTGTATAAGAAATTCAACTAGCACTGGATCACCACCTTTCAATGGACTTATAGTAATAATTTCAAGGTAATGTCTATAACTGGCTATTCAGCTGGCTTATATACGAAGAGAACACAACAGGTTGTTATCAACGGTCACAATTATAATGTCCATGTTGATTCATGTGTTCCTCAAGGAACAGTCTAGGCCGACTAATGTTTCCACTATACACATCAATGATATTTCTACTAATATCATTTCATGCATCAGATTATTTGCAGATGACTGTGTACTATACTGTGTCATTCACTCTGAACAGGATCATTATCATTTACAACAGGACTTAAACTGCATTACTCAATAGGACTAAACAACGGCAGATGAGCCTAAACATCAACAAAATTAATGTGATACACTTACCTGCTCTAGATCTACTTCACCATCTAAATTCCGGTATTACATAGACAGTGAAACACTCACTTGTACAAATTAACATCTGTATCTTAGTGTTGGAGTCCTATTTCATTCATTTATGTCACACATCAACACCATAAGTGATGCAATGAAGTCACTAACATTTGTGAGACATAAACTAAGACACTGTGATGAATTGGTAAAATCTGTTGCTTACCTGGTGACCAAAGCTAGAATATACATTCTCAGTTTGGGATCTCCATTTATGCAAAGACGTTCCAGCTATTAAGAGGGTACAGAGAATTGCTGCTAGATGGGTAAAATCGAGGGGTCCGACACGAAGACCTTAGATTCAATATTTGCAAAATTTTAGCAGGTATTTGGGATTTTGACCAGGATTTAATGTATTTCAAATATTTTGAAATACATTGAAATAAACCACTAGAATTGTGCTAAGTATTTAATTACAGAATAGCAGTGCAAGATCTACTAACTTTGAAGAATTCTGAATTATATTTTGGCTTTCTCTTCAATCCTGTTTAACATTATGAATATTCTATTAGAATAGTTTCAACTGCTGTAGTTGACTGCTCTATTAGAGTATCTCGATCTTGTACAAAGAATAAACGGAGAATTGAGGAATAGAATACAAAAATTTACGAGAATTTCAGGAAATTTAAAGATTTAAAGATTCTTTCAGCCTTAGATATTTAAAGAATTTTATCCAAGATTTAAGGATTTGAATCCTGCTTAATGCTAGATTCCAAAAGTGTCGGACCCCTCGGGTAAAATTCGATTATAACTGGGAAAATATGCACGTGTGTCCAACATGTTTTCAGAGTTACAGTGGCCAGCACTAAACTTTAGAAGACATATTTCAAGACTCACAATTAGGCTTGCGCCTATTATGCTGGCATAATTTTGGGAATAATAGGTCACCAATTTCTTGAGAATAATTCTGGAATAGTAGGACGATTACGAGCATAATTTTAGAATAATCGGACACCCACGGGAATAATCGGTGGAATTAAGGGGCGTGCCTCTCCTTGATTAGCTAGAAGAAACAGCTGAGCTACTAAGAATCAAGACACACGGTAGTGTGTCGTGCGGCCCAAGAAGCCGGCGCGTAACACCCGTGAGTATATTGACAGGAAGAAAGAAAACGCAATTTTCGCACCTCCGTAGCTCTGTGCTTCCTTGATGAAACAAGACGATTTTTGCTGTGGACATGCCCCCCAACTGTAGCACTCCACATTCAAAATTTGAGCGAAATCGCTTAGCGCGTTCCCGAGATATGCGGCTTCAAAAATTGGCTCAGTTTCTTCGTTTTTTTTTTCTTCTTATTTTTCTTTTTCTTGTCGCACACTTACAAAAACTGCTATAAAACTCGAACGCCATATCCGATTGCCTTGAAATTTGGTACACAGAAGGGGGATATAAAGGCGCATCTCGGTACCAACTTTGGCTGGAATACGATAAACAGGCAAAGAGTTATGAGCGATTAGTCACGAAAAATAACACCAATATGTTGTCACGCCTACAGGGTAAACCGCGTATGGGAAGAAGCTGAAAATCGGTGGGTGAATAGGTTAACTATTGAACCTCAAACCTTTTGTGGTTTGAAAGAAATCGAGCTAAAAAACAGGAAGATACAACAAAAAAACCAACAGTGTGTAACAATTACGCAATCGAGATTAGCTGATAAAAAAAACGACTGCTTGCCACGCCTACCAGATAAACCGCTTGGGGTAATGCTTTGAAAATCGTTGTACAGATGGAGTAATCATCTTAGAAAGGCTCATCAATGGTGTAGAAGAATCAGACTTAAAGCCACGGAGTTATAACACGAAATCCAACTTGGTGCAGCAAGTGCGAGATCGAGATACTCTAATAGAGCAGTCATCCTAATAGAGCAGTCAACCTGAAGAGAATTCAAGAGATCAGCTAGAAATAAGAAACCTGTATAGAGATCAGCTACACACAAGTCACCCTGTAGAGAGATCAGCTAGAAGAAGTTACCTTGTAGGGAGTTCATGCAACTGTGGAAAGAGATAGTTCAGCTAGAAAAAATCACCTTGTAGAGTTCAGCTACAAAGAAACCACCATGTAGAGAGTTCAGCTACAAACAAATCGCCCTGTGGAGAGATCAATAGAAGAAGTTACCTTGCAGAGAGTTCAGCTACAAAGCAACCATCATGTAGAGAGTTCAGCTACAAACAAATCTCCCTGTAGAGAGATTAGCTAGAAGAAGTTACCTTGTAGAGATTTCAGTTACAAAGAAACCATCATGTAGAGAGTTCAGCTACAAACAAATCTCCCTATAGAGAGATCAGCTAGAAGAAGTTACCTTGTAGAGAGTTCAGCTTCAAACAAATCACCCTGTAGAAAGATCAGCTAGAAGAGGTCACCTTGTAGAGAGTTCAGTTACAAAGAAACCACCATGTAGAGAGCTCAGCTACAAACTAGTGACCTTGTAGAGACATCAGCTAGAAGAAGTTACTTTGTAGAGAGTTCAGCTACAAAGAAACCATCATGTAGAGAGTTCAGCTGCAAACAAATCACCTGTAGAGAGTTCAGCTACAAAGAAACCATTCTTTAAAGAGCTCAGCTGCAAACAAATCACCTATACAGAATTCAGCTACAAATAAATCACCCTGTAGAAAGATGAGCTAGAAAAAGTTACTTTGTAGAGAGTTCAGTTACAAAGAAACCACCATGTAGAGAATTCAGCTACAAACTAGTGACCCTGTAAAGACATCAGCTAGAAGAAGTTACCTTCAGAGAGTTCAGCTACAAAGAAACCATCATTTAGAGAGTTCAGTTTCAAACAAATCACCTGTGAGAGTTCAGCTACAAACAAATCTCCCTGTAGAGAGATCAGCTAGAAGAAGTTATCTTGTAGATAGTTCAGCTACAAGCAAATCACCCTGTAGAGAAATCAGCTAGAAGAAGTTAACTTGTAGAGAGTTCAGCTACAAAGAAACCATCATTTAGAGAGTTCAGTTTCAAACAAATTACCTGTAGAGAGTTCAGCTACAAACAAATCACCCTGTAGATAGATCAGCTAGAATAAGTTACCTTGTAGAGAGTTCAGCTACAAACAAATCACCATGTAGAAAGATCAGCTAGAAGAAGTCACCTTGTAGAAAGTTCAGTTACAAAGAAACCACCATGTAGAGAGTTCAGCTACAAACTAGTCACCTTGTAGAGACATCAGCTAGAAAAGTTACCTTGTAGAGAGTTCAGCTACAAAGACACCATTCTGTTTAGAGCTCAGCTGCAAACAAATCACCTGTACAGAATTCAGCTACAAACAAATCACCCTGTAGAGAGATCAGCTAGAAGAAATTACCTTGTACATAGTTCAGCTACAAAGAAACCACCAAGTAGAGAGTTCAGCTGCAAAGAAATCACCCTGTAGAAAATTCAGCCACAAACAAATTGCCCTGTAGAAAGATCAGTTAGAAGAAGTTACCTTTTAGAGAGTTCAGCTACAAAGAAACCATTCTGTAAAGAGCTCAGCTGCAAACAAATCACCTGTACAGAATTCAGCTACAAACAAATCACCCTGTAGAGAGATCGGCTAGAAGAAGTTACCTTGTAGATCGTTCAGCTACAAACAAATCACACTGCAGAGAGATCAGCTAGAAGAAGTTACTTTGCAGAGAGTTCAGCTACAAACAAATCACCCTGTAGAGAGATCAGCTAGAAGAAGTTACCTTGTAGATCGTTCAGCTACAAACAAATCACACTGTAGAGAGATCAGCTAGAAGAAGTTACCTTGCAGAGAGTTCAGCTACAAACAAATCACCCTGTAGAGAGATCAGCTAGAAGAAGTTACCTTGTAGATCGTTCAGCTACAAACAAATCACCCTGTAGAGAGATCAGCTAGAAGAAATTACTTTGTAGAGAGTTCAGCTACAAAGAAACCACCATGTAGAGAGTTCAGCTGCAAAGAAATCACCCTGTATAAAATTCTGCCACAAACAAATTGCCCTGTAGAAAGATCAGTTAGAAGAAGTTACCTTGTAGATAGTTCAGCTACAAACAGATCTCCCTGTAGAGAGATCAGCTAGAAGAAATTACCTTGTAGAGAGGTCAGCTACAAAGAAACCATTCTGTAAAGAGCTCAGCTGCAAACAAATCACCTGTACAGAATTCAGCTACAAACAAAATCACCCTGTAGAGAGATCAGCTAGAAGAAGTTACCTTGTAGAGAGTTCAGTTGCAAAGAAACCACCATGTAGAGAGTTCAGCTGCAAAGAAATCACCCTGTATAAAATTCTGCCACGAAGAAATTGCCCTGTAGAAAGATCAGTTAGAAGAAGTTACCTTGTAGAGAGTTCAGCTACAAAGAAACAAATCACCTGTACAGAATTCAGCTACAAACAAATCACCCTGTAGAGAGATCAGCTAGAAGAAATTATTTTTGTAGAGAGTTCAGCTACAAAGAAACCACCATGTAGAGAGTTCAGCTGCAAAGAAATCACCCTGTAGAAAATGCAGCCACAAACAAATTGCCCTGTAGAAAGATCAGTTAGAAGAAGTTACCTTTTAGAGAGTTCAGCTACAAACAAATCACCCTGTAGAGAGATCAACTAGAAGAAGTTACCTTGTAGATCGTTCAGCTACAAACAAATCACCCTGTAGAGAGATCAGCTAGAAGAAGTTATATACCTTGTAGAGAGTTCAGCTACAAAGAAACCACCATGTAGAGAGTTCAGCTGCAAAGAAATCACCCTGTATAAAATTCTGCCACAAACAAATTGCCCTGTAGAAAGATCAGTTAGAAGAAGCTACCTTTTAGAGAGTTCAGCTACAAAGAAACCATTCTGTAAAGAGCTCAGCTGCAAACAAATCACCTGTAGAGAGATCAGCTAGAAGAAGTTACCTTGTAGATAGTTCAGCTACAAACAAATCACCCTGTAGAGAGATCAGCTAGAAGAAGTTACCTTGTAGATAGTTCAGCTACAAACAAATCTCCCTGTAGAGAGATCAGCTAGAAGAAATTACCTTGTATAGAGTTCAGCTACAAAGAAACCATCATGTAGAGAGTTCGGCTGCAAAGAAATCACCACTGCCCAAATTTCAAGGCAATAGCTCTTTCCAATCTGAAGTTATCAATTGTCAAAGTTGGCAAATTGTGTGGAAGGCCCCTTTTCGCAAATCCAGTCACATATGTATTATATATATAATTTGTACATTTACTGATAAAATATTTAAAGTACATCTACTTCATCTTTTCTTCTTCCTGTAGTAAAGAAAAAATACATAGGTTAAAAAAGTCCCAAAGCTGGCCATAGGCCGGCTTTGGGGTATACAAATACAAAAAGAAATGAAATCTAATCCAAAACAGCCAAGCTGTAAAAAAAGTGTGCGGCCCTCAGAAAGGCTATGGTGAAAAAAGATGTGAAATCCAAGGTGGCGGCCAAGAAATGGCTGTGATGGTAGGTTAATGGTAAAAATTTTAATAACGACAATTCAGGTGAATTTTTGTGCCACTTCACAAAATTTACCTGAATTGTCATTATTAAAATTTTTACCATTAACCTACCATCACAGCCATTTCTTGGCCGCCACCTTGGATTTCACATCTTTTTTCACCATAGCCTTTCTGAGGGCCGCACACTTTTTTTACAGCTTGGCTGTTTTGGATTAGATATTATATAGCTGGCATAATTACATGAATGCTGGCTGTAAAAGCTGAAAACCCGCTAAAAGATCGATATACTCTAATAGAACGCTCAAATACTCTCAGATCGTTGCATCTTGAAAACAAGGTGACTAGCTACAATAACTAAACGAGCATAATTTAGGAATAATAGACAACATACAAGAATAAAAAAGAACAAAGTGGATATATATAGTACCGGCGGTGAACGGCGGCTATTTTACCGGCAGAAGTCCATCATTTGCTGGGCTATCAAACAAACCAGTTGCCTCTAGGCGAGCTAGAGTTGGTAGCTACGCGTCCAATACGCCCCGAGCATTCGACTTTAGGGCACGCGTCTAGTAGGTTTCCCCGAGCATTCACTTTAATTAAGGTTGTTTTGTAGTTAAGGTAGCTAGTTTTGTAGTTAAAGTACTTAGTTTGGTAGTTAAGCTAGTTAGAATTTTGTATTTAATATATTTAATTTTACTTAATTGTGGTTTTCAGTAAAAAAAAAAAAAAAAAACTTTAGGGGATGCGAAAACTAGTTCATTAGCGTTAGGGGTAGGCTAGGGTTCAGCTTTGGTTTCTCAGTTCACTCTTGTTATAAATTATATAGAAGTCACTTCAGTCGGATGTTTATAAGGTAGAAACTAAGGGAAGTGAATAGCTGCAGCACTGGTGGTATAATGGATACAAGCATTGCTTATGAGTACGGATGCCCGGGTTCGAGCCCCTGCTGAGACTTTTTTTTCCCGCTTTCTTAGGGATTTCCGGCACTATATAACTTGCCAAAAAATAATAATAGGAGAAGATTTTGGGACATTCTGGAAGGAATAATAGGCAAAATTCGGAGCATAATAGGCGCAAGCCTACTCACAATCCTATATCAAGGACTATACATAGCTAGTTTAATTTCACTAGAGATACCTACTTACATCCCACCACCCATTTAACTAGATTCCAACATCCTTTTTCCACTTTAAAACACCTACTGCTAAAGCTAATCAGTATTTTGCATGGTTGGTTTACGTGCATGGCCTGTTAATTTCACAAATTGAAACTTGATTCATTTTTTGTATGAAGTTATATATTCTGACTAAGCCTTCCTGATTCTGAATCATCACATCTTGATCATCATAGCCAAGACTGTATTTTGCAATTGCAGGAAAATATTAGAAACCACCCTGTAAAATGGCAACTCAGTATAACTAGCTACATTAATGCAAAATCGTACTATAATAATTATGTTTATTGCCTGTGAATTCTCTTTAATCCTATGCCTGTCCAGAATACCTGATACTGGCTGTTTGCTGAAAGTTTGTCTGTTTGTTGTTACCCCTTGATAATCCAATATCCCCACACATGTAGCTACAGTTTTTGTGTCCTTTTAGCATCCGCCAAATTACAGAAGTTTTGGTGTTCAGCATAAGAAATTTACCTTTGTATATTTACAATTTTTATGAAATCAAAGCATTGATCTCTATATTCAATGCCATTTTAAGGTAAAGTATACATATATGTTTTCATGTATTGTATTACAATCTCATAATATATGGGAGTGCCATAATGGGAGATGACTAAGTTATAGAAGGAAAAGCTATTGATTCAAACTATATAGATTGATACATTGTACACAAATACCCTAAGGCTACTGTAGGTACTGGTCACATGGTGCAGCCTTAAAATCAAAATATTTATGCAATTGTGGAAAGAAGAAAGTTTTCTTAATTCATATTTTGTACTATATTACATGTAATGTACCACTCTGCGTGGGCAGTTCAAAGGTACCGCCAGTGCCATAATTTGTATATTGCACTGCTGCAGACCGCAGCGAGTGCATTATAACTTATAACGCACTGGTTGCGGTTTTGTAGACCACAACGAGTGCATTATAAGTTATAATGCACCGACCGCAGTGCAATATACAGATATTGCACTGGCTGCGGTTTTGTGCAGCATAGCACAAGTGCCGGTGGCGAAGACCACTACGACACCTCGCCTAATAGGTGGAAAGACACTACACAGATCACTCGAATTCTTTTATAGCCTGACATGTAAAGGTCGATTGTGGGCCATAACGTCACCAATACGTATAATGTTTACAAGCAGCCAATGGCGATCGAAAAAGCCAACGCGGGTGGCCACAACTCTAGTCTACATATATATAAACGTACTTATACACCTTACTAGTCTGGTGCCATCTTAGCCCAGGTTAAACTGTAGTCCACTTCGACAATGACTCAATAAAACAAATATATTCTAAATAATACTAACCTTTACGTTCGATTGTGGTAACCAGTTTTGTCATGCCACCAGATTCGAGTTTAGCCAGTGTGAATAGTAAGAATTAGACTAGTATCGTTTAGTAGTTAGGTTTTGTTTACTTAAATCGTCTATTTAGCTGATTTTTTCGCTCGAGAGAATCACTATGGCGATTAGTCTGGTGCTTAGTCTATATGGCACGCTGGCATGCTGAGCACTACATGATAGAGTGGAACAGCGAATGCAGGTTAGTGATATAATTATCCCATAGCGTACTAGCTTTCAATATCTCAGGTGGCTGCAGCACTGCAGGGGGAACGTCATCGCAACGTCAGGCTTGGTTACCCACAATCGATGTTAGAAACCTGGCCTTTATAAGCGTTACAGCTGTCTTGTGAGACTCTCCCCACCTATTAGGTGAATGGTACATAACAGTTATACAACGTGCACTCGTGCTCTGACTGTATAAACGCACTTGCCTTCGGGCCTGACGGCCCTCAGGCTCGTGCGTTTATATCAGGCAGAGCACTCGTGGCCGTTGTATAACTATATAATGTAAATAGGGGTGAAATTAGGTAGTTAAGGAATTGGCAGTTTATTTTCAACAGTGTAAATAGATACTATTAGCCAAACAACCTTATAATACCTGCACGTATTGATCACCAGTAAGCACTGTTTAATGCCCTGCACGCGCAGTTTCTTGTACTATACTTATACTAAACCATGATACACCAACATATTCTTTGATACTGTATATATAGCAACTAAGGGTATATATACGTAAACTATGGCATTGTTAAAACATTGGAGTTTAAGGATAAGGGTGACGACTACAACATTGCATGCTTGAGTGTACTGACTATTATGAATATATCCCATAGGCATTGGCACCATTTTAACCATGTGTTTTAATTTATTAAGCAGTGTGTCTTTCTGTAATAATGTACATTTGAAATTAACTTGTATAGAGAGGTGGTCTTTTAACACAGGTGGTCACTATAAGGCAGGATTCACTGCACAATTGTAAAATATCTAACTCAGCATCTGTAATATGTACAAATACTATTGCATGATGTGTATGGGCAGGTGAGCAATTGCTTTAATGGCTATAACTTTAGAATAATGAAAGCTATATTTTGCTGTTCTTGCCATCATACTAGGCTAATAACAGCAGTTTTCATTTTTTTCCATCTATTAAGCTATGTTGGTGCTTACTATGGACGAAATTTCCAGTCAATAGCCTTTTCCAATCTGAAATTACGAGCTTTCAAAGGTGATAAATTGGATGTGTGTGGAAGACCCCTTTTTGCAAATCCGGTAACATTTGCAAAGCTGGCACCTGCAAAGGCGTATGAAGGAGGTTGCTTGGGTTTCAGGAACCCCATCCAGAATCTTGCATGACTTTTATAGCAGAAACTAACTACATTATATTTTGTGACTGGATTTTGGAAAGTCATGCAGGTGTCACTATGATTCACTAATCACTAGTTGGACAGGGGCGGATCCAGGACCTAAGCATGAAGGTGCTGGGATGCACCTTCGTGCATCCCAGCACCTTCATGCTTAGGATGCACGAAGGTGCTGGGTGACAATTTCATAGTTAGTTTTACTTTGGTTTGCTTTAGTTTCAGGTGAATTCGTAATAAATGCTAGTAAAATGTGCATATTTTTGTGAATTTTATAAACTGATCTTGACCTGGCATAAAGTTTGTATTTTAATCAGAAGCATGGCTCCTCCACAAGGTGAAGTGGGGGGCATTTGCCCCAAATGCAGCATCCTGGATCCACCATTGTCTGGACTACTACTCAGTACTTTTTTTGTTTCAACCGCACAATATTATGCATTGGATACAAGTTTACATTACATGCACCACACATTTTGCACACTAGAATGCAACCATCTCAACAAAACACTCAGCAGGGGCGGTGGAGCAGGTCAAACAGTGAGGGGGCCAGGCCAGTTGTAAGTTGAAAACCAAAAAAAAAAAAAACAAGGTCACAGCCTGCTGACAATAGCTGCTCTCCACCAATTATATCTCCTTATTAATAATCACACATACGTAGCTAAGTAACTTGCTACACTGCTTCTCTGAATACTGTGACTGCTCTATTAGAGTATCCAGATCCTGACTGTTCTATTAGAGTATCTCGATCTTTTCTTGCAAACAGTGTCCCATTAAAGTGGGGGGCCCACCACCTATGAAACACTGCATGTTTCTTCGGACTAGTTGTGCATTAGAGAGTACTATTATTGCAAACATGTATTCCATGGTATTCCAGATATCTTGTTGTAGCATGTAATTATTTATAGCCATTTTCTTGTGAAATGTGATAACAAATGATATATACACATACTACAAAAGCATGGCTATATGTAATAGTTAGACTTCAGACCACAGGGGTCTACATGAGCAACCCTGTGTCATGGTGCCTGAGCAAAGCAAAGGTGCTACTAGGGTCTTAGGATTACATAACTGCCAGAGTATAACTGGTACACTAAGTCCCCTTGCAACAAATGTACACGAACAAACTGATGTCCCCCACAACTTCAACTCTTTGAATTGGTATATGCATAGCTTAGGCTACAAAAGTTTGACTTACTATGCACAAGTATACAAGGTTTATATGTCTATGATCTCTAATTGAACTCTAATGATCTCTAATTTTTCTTTGTACTTGTTTGTTTACGTGGTGAAAAGAGTGCATACCGTATCAAAGAAAGTTGTGAACTGCAGTATGTCAAAAGGTGGATAAAGCAATGTTTAATAGTGAAAAAATCATACCCAGACAGGCATGTACAGCCCTGTAGGTGGGCCAGCAGGCAGTTTAATGTTAAATGATAAAGTTGTAAAATTCTTATCAGAAGCATTTCGATGACACTTCTTATGCACCTATCAATGTTATCCCCCACTTCCCCCCTCCCGGGCGTAGTGGGGGAAATGGTGGGGATTTGACTTTTTGAAAAATCAAATTCTCCACCCACTGGGGAACAACTAGTGGTCAAATCTCCATGTAGTATCACTGGAATAAACTTTAGGAAACAGATCAATTCTCATAGCTCGCAAGCTAAAGCAAATGCCTAAAATTTCGGACGGTCAAATGCCCCACTAGTGGGGCAAAATTTCTGATCAAATCGGCGAAAATCCCCCACTAATCCCTTAGTAAGCCCGGGAGGGGGGTAGTGGGGCTTAACATTGATAGGTGCATTATGGGCTTGATTCTACCTAACAAAGGCACCATATTATGATGCTATTGTGAGTGTACATTATATGATTATGCATTTTAAGTTAAGGGCTGCAAATGATTATGTAATAGTTGTAACACAGGCATGAGGGCTTTGCCTGATATGTATGCCTGACTGCCCGAGGGCAGAGGGCATACATTTCAGGCTTAGCCCGAACGTTCTGTGTTACAGCTAATATGTAACACTTTGCATGGGTAGATCAATGAAACAATCCCTCTGATCTGCCTATTTGTGTTAAGTGTTTCTTTCTTTTAAAAACTACTAAAATGTATATAAAACCTATATAGGCAAGATGCGCTTTACATTGTGGGTTTCATGTGGCTTACAATTGAGTCTACTGTGGCTCTCAATTGAGACAAACTGAATCCCACAATAAAACTATCTCTTGGTGATATAGGTTTCTTATACATTTTGAAAACCTTACATAGTAAGTGCTAGTGCTATAGTTGAAACTATACCAAACCACATCAAAACCACATCAAAAGCACTTTCAAGTACATCAAAAGTACTCTCAAATACATGAAGTAACTTCAAAGGCTTTAAACTGATTGATTTAATAACTTAAGGCTTTAAATACAACTTCAAAGTATTGTATAATAGTTGTAATCACCACATTCACCCCTGATCTTCCTTATCTGTCAAAATAGTCTAGCTGTCAAAACAGCCTAGTTGTAGCCCTGCTACATTTCATATGAAGCCCAGCTAGCTCTGGGCTACATACAAAATGTAGCCCGGGCGGTTCCTTTGATTTGAAGTGTGAAAGTGTTACAAACAGCTATAATGCATGCAAACAGTTGTTAGCAGTTTCTACTAGTGTTAAATTTTGGGTGATACATGATGAAACCTTTTACCCATTTATCTTGTAAATTAAAGTTCTAACTTGGTTTCATGGAACTTTTTTCTAGCCTGGAGGTAACTGCTGTACCCACTTACATAAACCAGCTCATGCAGTGAATATTTTCCAAATATATCTAAAGTTTACTAAATAAATTTTTTTCTTACCTGTACTGAAACTAAAACCACATTCACAGGCTAAGCCATAATGTCACAATTTTTTTTCTAGCTACAGCTGGCAATTTACAACTGGTGTCATATGCCTAGCTATGATCGATCACTGTTATTGTTCTTTGATGCTACAGGCACTTACTAAAATGGTTGAAACTTATGAAAGGATGGATCATGTACTGGGCTGAAATTTTTACCATCGTGTTCGCCATGGATAGGGGAATCATTTACTGGGAAATTTTGTCCTTTTATCGCCTTTCTTCACTGAATACAAAGGCGGAATTTGTGAAGAAAAATCGATTGCTTACAATCGCCTCAACGTGATGTAAACAAACGCTTATAACCTACGTCTATACTGCAACAAAACAAAGACTTTCTAACTCCTCTTGAGTAGGCGAATAAGATGATATCCAGGTTTTTTATTTTTATTGTTAGTCGCTTCCTTCACTAAAAAGAGGCATTCAAAAAATTTACGGACTCTTTTTTTTCAATAAAACGCAAATATTTCACCAATTGTTTTCAATGTTTTATACTTTAGGCTTGCGCTATTGTGTCGGGTTTTCGCAGATCCGGTCACATATGTATGCACTGCGAGACCTAAAAATGTTAACATCAATTCTGCTGATTTAACTTTCTTTCTTTGTGTTGCTTTAACTGCATTAATTGTTTAGCTTTTCTTCATTGGAAAGCTGAATTTATGCAGGAACTATATTTCCAAATGATTTTAGTTTTATATGAACTTAAGTAAAATTATAATGCAGTATCATCACCTTGATTAAACTGGTCATACAACTAAACAAAACTGGGGTATTGGATTAATACTCTGTAAAACTATATAGTTAACTTGGAGTACTAGAAGCAAAAACTACATGCAGTTGACTGAATTTGCAGTACTAGAAAAACATGGTATTGGTGTAATCAAGCCCAAGCATGCATGCTTTACAGGCAATGCACAATGTTTCCTGAATTTTTTACTTTTGCAGGTTGAAAACAAGAACATAATTACAATACTATAGTCAGATATTTTGGTGCATATCTACAAATTTCACAGAAATTATTGGAAGTAGTGGATAGTTCCTGAAGTAAGTAACTTCCCTACTGACCTAAAATGTCTGTCCATAAATGTCAACCAGCTGCTCAATTAAAATTAAAACATGTGTGCACACAGCCAAGTTTATTATTGTACAATACATAATAATACAAACTTTTAAAAAGTGTATAATAATACTGTATAATATACAAAATACATGTTGCCAAACTGGGATTGCTGTCCATAAAAACTCACTTATCACATTTCTTAACGTTACTTAAAAGTATGGTACTTGCAATGTTTCCATCAGTTGTTAGCACAGGTTGAGCGATCGTCTTTGGTGCATCAAATGTTAAATAATATGGTAAGGAAACATGTGGAAAACTCTTTGTAGCTGCTTGTAAAAGAAATGACTCAGTAGAATTTTGTGACGTTGATGGTTGTTGATACCAAGTGGTATTTTGTGATTCTTGATCTGACTGTATGTATGGTAAACATTACACATAGCAGCAGTTGCATAGTAGCACTCACATCTTTGTGATAATGCACTGTATATTATAATGTATTATATATGTGACTGGGACTACAAAAACAAGGGCATATGCGCACATAAATTTTGTATGACTCATAATTTTTATACTATTATCCCATGGTTACATAATGTTTAGCACTTCTTAAACATTTAATTGGCTTTATGATAAATTTGTAGAATGCAGATGCTCTATTCCAATAATGTGTTATGTGATAGGGTGTAGTTACATGCCCTGATTTCTCAGGCCCAGTTTCTTGTCATCCAGTTCACAGCAAGTTTTACTTAAGCTAATCCAAATGTACAGTATAACAAAAAAAGCATACCAAAGAATTTATGTATCTGTAACCCATGCCCAAACTATTACCATAGTTCAATTCCATATAAGTAGGTATATGTGCAAGGTACAATTTTTCACAGAGCTGTCAAAAAAGCTTCTAGCATAAATTTCTGTGATTGTTAGATCTGCAAAACACAAACAATTTCACCTGGATACAATTGCAATGTGACAAATATTTTGAATCCATGTAGTTGGTACATTTTGCTTTTTCCCATTTTTAATCCTATACCTACACCTCCACTGAAAAGGGCAAGCTCGAGGAGAAAGCTTTCATGGGTTCATGGATACATGCATGGTTCTGTAAATTAAACAGACTCTTTTTGTGTAAATTGTTCATACATATATATCATACGAATGCATTTAACACCTATAGTTAAGACCATGACAAATAATCTTATGTTTCACAGATGCTGCAAGTCAGCTGCAGGTTTGTCTGAAAAATAGTACTCTTAAATAAGGTGCAAGGTGAAGTAGTAAAAGATGGATCTCCTTCACTTTATTTCAGAGGACTTTAGCTCCAGTACCCATAAAGATTGAGCTGTAATAGAGCAGTTATATATATATATATATATACTCTAATTAAACAGTCAAGTACAACTTTATTTTTTTCAATTTGCCAGGTTACTATACTGGAAGGTATAAAGTAATGCTATGGTAACAGATTAATTTGGTACCATAGACTCTGGTTATTAGGCGCATGCGCTTATAATTTTCGGAGGAATTATTTGTGAAATTTACTATGCTTGTTAAGCACATGCGCTTATAAATTATGTTTAGGAATTTCTGCTAGGAGGGCATTAGTTGTGCCCACTACAGTTTTCAAGCGATTTGAACACTAGCTAATAGTTTGCTTCAGTCGTGGAAAGGGAAATCTTTAGAAGTCAGGTAGCAGCTACAGCTTATCGTTATCACAGACAGCAATATCTACTAGACATGGGCCTGGTGAGGCATTGAGTGTGCTGTGACATGTCTGATTTGTTCTGACAACAATTCTATGTAGTACGAGGTGGCAGAGGCGATTTCAACCATATGTGCTTAACGAACAGGTGTCTAGCACAAGTATACCATATGCGCTTAACAAGCAATATGTGCTTAATAACCATGTGCATCTAATAACCACCGGAGTCTATGGTATATGGACTTGTTAATTTAGACAAAAAAACTTACTGTAAATCCAATTCTTTGTTTTTGTTTATCTATTACCCAACTCAGAAAATTTCCACAGTGATAATTACTCTCCAAACGCAATAAAGTGTATGAAGTAGGGGAATAAACTGTCTTCATAGACAATGTGAACCAACCTGTAACAGTATTTGGATCATGCCTCTTAAGACATGGGAGGAGCAAATACATAATTAGTTTTTTTACATGGAAATACATGTACCATTATTGATTTAGTGGTTGATAGTACTGCACAACCAAAATTAGCATTGTCTGTAGGAAACTTTTGAAAGATGTTTGCTAAAATTTTCATGTGTGTTCTTTGAAGGGCAGACAATGAATACACATTACATGTACATTTTCAAGTAGTTATTGCAAGACAAAAAAAAATCCAAATCCAGTATATACTGTATAGTGGGAAAGTTTTAATGGGAAAAACCTTAGCAGCAGTAGAAACCAACTTATTCACACTCAAATTTCCATGGTACAAGCAAGTATGGCTGCACCCACTAAAATTAGTTATTTATGCAAACAATGCATATTCCCAATAAGTGGGCGTAGCTCAGGAAAGAAGCTGGATTACTGCAAGGCATAGAATGTATAAGGCTATTTACATATATATACCATGATCACGTGAAACTTCAAAGGCGCCGCTGGTTGCATATAGGGCATATACACCCCAACCCTCAGGTGAGTATATATATACCTACCTGAGGTGAGTATATATATACTCACTTGGGATGTCACGTGACACATTACTGTGTCACGATTACGGGCTGATAGCCCGACGTGGGCGGGCGAACAACTCCCAAGCTAGCATGACTAATCACCCAGATGACTCAGGCTAATAGCCTTCGTCACGCTAGGCGATCAATCACCCCAGCCAGTAAGAGTTCAACCACTGGACTCATTTTATACCCATACCTAGTGACTTCGATGATGGGTGGCAGCAAGTAACGCTGTTCCTACGTTTGTTGATAAGAACGGACAAGTCCTGGCGATATACGGAGATATGTTTACTAAGTCCCACAATCAATTCGATTCTTCATTGTGAGAGCTGAATTGTGAGAGGAACGTTTCCAGCATGTTTACCATGCCAAACTATGGCGAATTAAGTTAAGTATATACTTTAAGTTGGTTTGTGTGCATATGGGTTGTTAGTAAGTAATGTAGTGTGGATTAATTTAGAAACATGGTATATATCATATGAACCATGGCTCACTTCGGTGTATTGCACTTATATCCACTCTTCCTCCTCAGTCATCGGAAGTTTACTGTTGATAAATGTCTTGGCTTCGCCTTGGCATTTATCAACAGTAAACTTCCTCTGACTTCGGAGTCGGGGTGTATATAAGTGCAATACACCTCGTAGCCATGGTTTATATATTACATATATACCACTTTCACACCTCACTTCAAAGGGAAGAGAAGGTGTATAAGTGGTATGATAGCACTGCTAAGGAATGCAGTAACGAGAATAGGAGGTAGTATATACAAGTTATATCCCTCCTAGGAGTGATATAACTTGTATATACTACCTCCGATTCTCATTAATGCATTCCAAGCATTCTCAGAAATCATTTGATTTCTTTGATGAAACTGTGTGATCTCCTCTCCTTTAATATAGTGACACTTCACAGGATCGATAGTGGGTTTTAGTTTTTGTAAAGTGAGCCAAGGCATAGATCATGGACTTGGGGAAAAAGATAGTTCATTGTTTTACTGAATGAAGAAGGTCACAGGTTTTTTTTATTTATTTTAATTTAATTTTATTATTATTTTATTTTATTTTTTCCCGGGCTAGATGTAATGCCCTTTCCTACCACCCCCAGCAGGTCACAGGTTAGTTTATATTAAACATGTTACATTCAATAGTCACGTGGGGATGTCCCCATATCAAAACTTGAGTAAGATATTCCGGATTTCCGAAAGGGTTACGCCCGTTTTGTATAAAATAACACCGTCCTCTAAACAAGGCGCCATAACTTCCGCGTACTTTGGTTGACGGACACGAAGTTTGGTTTATCAGATTCCTTGATGAAAGGCGATTCGATTCATGGGTAAGTTCTTTGTGTAGTAACGAAGGGGAAGCTAGAAAGGAGCCTTGTACCGCAAAATTTACGTGTTCACAATGCCCGTAAAAACACGTGTTTTAAATATATTTCTATAACCTAACCTGTTTAACAATTTGTACGGTCGGAGTCTTATTAAGCATCCTTCGCTGCATAGAATGATACCAAATTTAGCGAATTTGGTTGAGGATAACAACTTGTAAATTGGGATTTTCCCGGCGAGATAATTTAATTTTCCAATAGGTTAATGTATGGAGCGCGTATTATGTCATCATCAGCAGTAAATAACTGTCGCTATGGCGACATTGTCCCATTTGTACGGCCGGAATTGGATAGAGAAATTCAAGGGCTTTCTTTTATTGTATGGTGTGCTGTAGAAATTTTGTGAGTTAAAGGTTGTAAATTAGTGTTTTTCCGTGTAGTGTAAAATACATGTATTTTGTATTGGACAAAAAATGACAAGGAATGATGAGATTTTATGATCAGCCTGTTTTACCAAGTTGAGGTTTCAAAAAGGATATTAAACAGATTTTAGATTTATTTAATGCATAATTCTTAATTTTTAAAGGTTTAACCCAGAGTTTGAAAACTTTTAATGTTGACCACCTGAAAATGCTTGATTTGACAAATCCCATACATATGTTTTGATATGCACAGACACTGGGTGTAGCACTTACTTGATTTGGCCATTAGTGTTAATAGTATTCACTACTTTAGTTTATTCATGGCTAGTAAAGTAAGTACTTTAGTGTAGTTGAATCGTCTTTACATTGCCGTTTTGACACCTGGTGCGATGTCACACACGCGTAGTGACTGGGCGTGGCGCTTAATTGGCTAGGCCGCCATTATAGCGCTGTAAACATATTCACTGCTTTAGTTTATTCATGGCTAGTATAGTGAGTACTTTATAGTGCACTTAAGCTTCATTATGAGCTGTTCAGCTCATATTTGGGCTTCCTGTGTTTAATTGCGTACCCACAATCGAAGCGATCTGCATGCTCGTGACGATACACTTACGTTTGGCCTCTCAGCAGTGCCTTGTCGTTGCTCTTACGACGTTACCTACAATCGAAAGTCACATGGTCCCATATAAATATACTCGCAAAGCATTCCAGCAGTTTCCATGTACACTTGCAGGTGATTCACCCAAGTGGAATATATTAGTTGTAATATGGGCACTTGTGATTTGCCTGAAATATACACACTCGCACTCGGGCTGCGCCCTCGTGCTCTTGTGTATATTTCAGGCAAATCACTCGTGCCCATGTTACAACTACTACATATATATATATATATATATATATGCAAGACTAGATTGTGATGTGCACATTCAATTAATGGTCGATTAGTACAGTGGGCATGGCTCCATGCAGATAGCTGCAATACACCTTACTGATCAATAGGTGTGGCTCCATATATGACTACAGACAGTGACACACGGTCCCTATAAGTGGGAATGACTCACAAAAGAAGCCGGGCTGCTGCAGGACTAGGGACACGATAGCTACTCATCACAGTGCTAACTGGCAATAAATCAAATTAATACGGGTAGCTAACTAGTAGGGGTGGGTGGTTTCTCAATTATATTGTCAAACCACGATATTCTTTCTATACCAGCATTGTCAAAAATTCTTGGAAAGGATATCCGTGGTATCGTAATTACATGGTGTTCTTTATGAATACTGTAAAGTAAATATCTGTATACTTTCTGTAAACATGGTGGGACGTCAGACTACTGCCACTGTAGCTCTAAGGCAAGTAAGATTCAGATTGCTACAGAGGGTATATTAATCATTTTTAAGATGCTCTTATAGTATATTCCAATAGAGCATTCATGTAAGTGCAAGTATTAACAGGTTTTGTCAATGTGATTAGGAACTTTATGACAATGATGTAAAGTGCTGGTTTTATTGAGGAAGGAATATTTTTTACAGCAGACATTGTAGCATTATATGTGGGTGATGCAAAGATGAGTATGAGCTTCTATTGCTAGTCTGCAACTTTTTAGTCATGTATGGGAATAGATAGACCTCGTATATTAATTTTATATCATGCACTTGAGTATACAAAACAGTTGTATATAGCAAAATTGAAGTCTATCTGATGTCTGTATTCCCATGCATAGTTCAATGAATGGTGTTAAGTCATGTTTTGTATATCCATTCATACTATGCTGCAAGTTTGATGGTAGAGCACCCGTCAAAATTTTTAAAGAATATTGTGATATTATTCCCATGATATATCATGATAGTGAAATTTCAAAATTGCTCAGCTAGCAATAAGTATTTGTAGAGAAATGCCTACCTACATGGTATTACAATTTTTTTTGCTGTTTAACTACATTGATTCACCTATCCTCAAAAATAGCAAACTTGATGTGTGTGCAAGTTCAGTGCTCAGATAGGTGAATTTGTTTAGATAAAGTCTACTTATATATATACGGAGTTCCATTCAACTACTCTGATAGAATTTTAATAAAACATACACCTGTTGACAAAATAGGGTCATTCCATGTCAAATCACCAAGGAATTGTAGGGTCACCTCTCGGATTTTGATGAAACTTGGTGTGTTTGTAGTACCTATGGTGCTCATCACCCATACCAATTATTAGCCTCATACACCACATAGTTTCTGATTTATGACCGCAAATATTTTGAATATTTCATGAAAAATTGGCTCGTTTTGAGTTACAAAATCAACTGTAGCTCACCACTGTGTTAATATTTTACAATAAAAGATTCAGTGATTAAAGACTGTTAGTTGACCTTTCCAGTAATCCATAAACTATGGGATATCAATTTAATTAATGGTGAAAAGGGCTCCATTGAAAACTTTAATCCTTAATATTTCAAAACGTACTGCTTCAAATTCTTTGAATTTTTTACTAAATAATACTTGGGTTATGGTCTATTGTTGGTAAAATATTTGTGGTGGGGCCACAATGGGTGCAAGAGATATAATTAATTATGTTGTGGTATGTAGTGAAATTTTGTAGTCTATTGTTACTATAAGGGAGTGTGCACCTCTAATAACCACTCCTGATAAGGCCATGCCAACTTTGTCTTACACAATGAAGGTGTCCAAGTACAGTGCAACCTGCATTAGTGACCACCTGTATTGAAAGACCACCTGTGTGCTGCAATTTTTTTAGTTGGATTTACTGTATGGGTAATTCCATATCAGTTCACCAAAGTTTTGCACATGACTCCCTCAGAATTGGAAGAAATTCAGTGTGTGGTCATGTGTCCCTTCAACCATTGCTTGTATGGCTTCCCAGAAATGGCTTATTGAGTATTCTGGTTTTTTTTTGCTGTACTTGTGACCATTCAAAGCATCATAACTTAGGTGTTTTTATAATGAATTGCACCACCTTAAAGCTCTAAGAATATGCTTTTATTTGGTATATATATATTTACATAGTGGATATTGTGCCAGTACCGGTTAACAAGCATGAACGGCTATTGTGCCAGCATAGTAGTATACCCCGAGTATTCAACTTTAGGGTACACGACCAGTAGGTTGCCTCGAGTCTTGCATTTTAGACATGCGACAAATAGTATTAGCGTTAGGCTAGGGTTGGGTTCAGTTTTGGTTTCTTCTTCACTTCAGATGGACATCTATAAGGTAGAAACTTATGCAGGTGGGCAGCTGCAGCTGCAGCACCAGTGGTACAGTGGTTACGAGTATGGAATATGAAGACGGATGCTAGGGTTTGAGCCCCAGCTGGGGCAACTTATTTTTTTTTCACTTTCTTAGGTTTTTTTGTCCAAGTTTTTCGTAAATGCATGTAGCTAGCATTCTTGGTAGCCTCCACTGCTGGCATAATAACTGGTGAAACAGTGCAGCTGGTACCGGCTCTATATAACCTGCCATAATTTAATTTGATGAAGTTGATAATTAGCCATGTCTCCTAATTTTTGACGTTTGCTCTACCAAAAAGTGCTGATTAGAATTTTATTGTGGATACTTGTCAGACATTCACCTATTAGTTGTAAAGCTTTCAGTTTGGGGTCTCTATGGGATTATGAGATAGGAAGCTAGCGGTGTTTATGGTATTATAACAGATATCCCATGCAGTATTGCAGACCTTGAAGCCCATTCTGCTGATTTAGGTTTGCAGACTCTTTGATTCAATGAACTGCAAGGTAAATGTATGCATATATAAATAAGTTGTGACAAAGGCATATAATACAAGTTGGTGGTACAGTGTGATGCTGTTTGGTAGCAAAAGTCATATAGAGTACTCACAACCACTTCTTGTCCTTGGGTCTACAAGAGTTAGAATGTCATCCATTGGTATAGTGTGGATATTCTGGGGCTCTGGGTACTTGAACAAGTTTGATGGACTGTGTGGATGCAGAAATGTCAGTTTCACTTCCTTAGTGTCATTGCAAACTTCAAGCACACAAGCTAACCACTGATTCTTTTCATGCCAAAAAGTGAAAAATCCAGCAATTGATTCTGGTGAAACTTCATTCTTTGCTAGAGCAACTCTCTCTTTCCTGAAAACAATCAGATTATGAGTAAAATTTATTTCCACTGTGCTATCTGAGATTGGCACAAAAGAGTTCAGTTTACTCGTACCAGGGATTGTACATGAGAGTTAAAAGCGATGTCTCTGTTCTCTTGAATAATCTTCATTGTTACATTACCCAAAGTAAGCAGCAGGTATATTGCTACATGCTCAATCGAACAACTGACGTGGTGTCATTAGCTGGTCATTCATTGTACTGCCTGCGAGCTATATGTAAGCTGGCTGCATTTGAAAACTATACAACTAAATAAATTGCAGCACACAGGTGGTCTTTCAATACAGGTAGTCACTAATACAGATTTCACTGTACTTGGACACTTTCATTGTGTAAGACAAAGATGGCATGGCCTTATCAGGAGTGGTTATTAGAGGTGTATACTCCCTATAGCAATAATAGACTACAAAATTTCACTACATACCACAACATATTTAATTATATTTCTTGAACCCATTGTGGCCCCACCACAAATATTTTACCAACAATAGACCATAACCCAATTATTATTTAGTAAAAAATTCAAAGAATTTGAAGCAACACTTTTGAAATATTAAGGATTAAAGTTTTCAATGGAGCCTTTTTGAACCTTAATTAAATTGATATCCCATAGTTTATGGATTACTTGAAAGACCAACTAACAGTCTTTAATCACTGAGAAATTTTGTTATAAAATATTTGCACAGTGGTGAGCTACAGTTGATTTTGTAACTCAAGATGGACCATTTTTCATGAAATATTCAAAATATTTGTGGTCATAAATCAGAACCTATATGGTGTATGAGGCTAATAATTGGTATGGGTGATGAACACCATAGGTACTACAAACACACCAAGTTTCGTCAAAATCCAAGAGGTGACCCTACAATTTCTTGGTGATTTGACATGGAATGACCCAATACTCTAATAGAACAGTCACTTATACTTTTCAGGATTTCGATAATTGATATTTGGATAGTTGAGGTCCTACTCTATTTGTGTGTATGGTGCATGCTTGCATGTGAATGCTGACAAACTAACTTGGATCATCATCATCACCATCATCATCATCATCATTCTTTCTAGTGCCATGTTTTTCAACATTCTGGCCAGTGCCACGAAGACTCAGAGTATAACCATCTTTACCATCACATATCTCTATCATTCCATCACCCTTACCATCTGCATCAAACATATAATAATAATTAAAATTTTCTCATCCAAATATATGTATTTTTTTGAAATAGGCTGAGACTATTGACACTGACAGACAAAAAAGTGATCCACCAGATATTTAGCCAGATACTTAACCACTGATCACACTGCCGGCTACCACACTACTTTGTTTCTACCTCAGCAATGTCAATTCAGAAGGATATTTAGAAGGGAATTTACACCTGGTGAAGAAGAAACCAAAGCTGAACTTGACCCTAACCTCAATGCCAACTTAGGTTTGCCTGTAATGTCTTTTAGTGTCTGTATGAAGGTGAGTTCGTAAAAGTTACAATTGGCCCACTTTCAGCAGGATGGACAAATTGTTCCCTCCATTGCTTGAGCTTACCAAACACTTATCTTCATACAACTAGTGTGCTTGATATTTGAGTTATTCTGGCTGGTGTCAACAGTTTGTGGCACAGCCGGTATCAATATATCATTTTGTTCAAAATAGATTTTCTTTGACATTGCATATGCAACAATCGAGACAATTCAGACATTAGTAAGCTAATTGTATATACCGGATGGTGTTACTACCAAGTGGACATGCACAATGCTACAACTTTAATAACATTTAATTTGCAGTTGTAACTGCACTGTAAATAAAAATATAAATTTAAATATGAGGTATTGCAATTGTTTTCCCCTTAGGGACCCACGAGAGAGCTAAAGGGATATACCGGTACATACTTAGTGCATCATCACACACCTCTTATCATATTTCTATTTTACCCTTTATTACCTAAAATAGCTGAAACTAACAACTTACATGACTAAGAATGTAACCTACATAGTCTGTTACTAAGTGTTTTGGGGGTGAGTAATGAATAACAAAAATTGTTGTTGCAGTACCTTCTGTATGAGGACAACTATGTGGCCATATACACAGCATATATGTATTGCAGTACCTGAAGCACATATAACGTTCAGCATATAAGTACCCTTGCATTCCCAAGGGCTGGCAGCATTTTGCAACTCCTGTTGAGTTCCTGACTGCAACTGTTTTCCATCTTCAATCTGCACAATATTAACGATATTACCACTCTATTGTCCAGAGGCTGTACATTACAATAAATATTAGTTCAATGTAGAAAACATTTTATTTGCATTCAGTTAAGACACATGTCATACCTGTTGAAACATTGGTGCAGTGTATCTCTGTATCGTCCTACAATAATAACCTATAGCTACTCCATCTGTTGATAAGAGCATATTACATAGACATTATACCATATGACATTACACACCAAAAGAAAATTTCATTAATTGTTACCTGATTGTAGGGCTCTACAATCTGTAGTTATGACACACCCATGAGGTAATTATCTGATTTGTAAATACTCCACCCTTGGGCCACATGAAAAAGATGCCCGAGGGTCACAGGCATGAGTGTTTGCAAAAACTGAATGGGTATGTGTATGGATCAAAGGCACTCAATTGTAACACAGAATGCTAAGGTTTTAATAAGTACTGTGTCTAAGGAACAATGTTACTGCCTTAGTGGTTCACAAACAGATTGGCAAATAGTTTTGCAAGGGAAAGGTTCTGTTAATTGGTTTCTACCTAGGTACAGTGCCGCTCAAATGCAACATCGTCTCACGAGAGTGCAAACGATCTAATTAAAGAGTATGGCACCCGTTTTGTTCGCAAGTATTCAGCAGGTGCCACACCCTTTAATTGGTGAGTCTTTTAATTGCTCGCACTCTCACGAGACAATGTTGCATTTGAGTGGTTCCTACTGTACATGTCACAGCCTTTTAACACCAGCCCTCCAGTAGTACTAGGCTAATTAACAATCTGCTACATAGCCCACATCTAAATACAACCAATTCTTCTCCAATCTGATTATCAGTAAAAACTCTAGTACACTCCTTGTTGGCCATGCTGTAATTACTTGATCCACAAGTTTTAAAAGCAAACACACAAACACTGACTATATTTAATTTTGCGTACTTCAGAGTGCATTCAGCAAGTTCTTACCAGTGGAACCAGTTTGTCTTGATGTAGAGCCAGGAGTGCACTCAATTCCCTACAAGATGTATAGATTTTCACATATACAGTACAAGGGTCAACCTTCATAATAATGACGCAGAAGAAAACAATAGCAATACGTGACCAGATCTGCAAAAATTCTACATGTTTGTGCATTTTTTGAATTCCATTTTATTACATCATTTTCCTTTATCTACACAGCCAAAGGAATGGTCAACTGAGTTTCAGCTCTAGAGCTTTAGACTACAAAGTGGTATAAACAGAAATGTCAATTTGTATGAAAAACAGACTACCGGTGCTTAATAAAATGACTATAGCTTATGAATGTAATTGTGCATGAAGATGTATATACCCTTCACTGTGATGCTCCCTACGAACAGGCAAATCCATTGCTGGGTAAATTATACCTTACAGGTCCTTCCTAAGACCAGGGACAGGTGAGAAAAAGATGACAGTGAACCGCATGTCTACTGTGAGGTATGCTTCGGGGAATATGACAATACCAAGGTTGTTACTGTTAGTACTTTTCTTTATTGCAAAACAAGTACTCTAAAAATTATGAAGCTTTTTTTATAATTCATAAGTACACTTCACCTGATTGTGTTAATACATTCTAAATTTGCGATGTGGGATTCTTGCAGATCAGGCACATATTACACAAGACACTCTATTAAAATATGCAATTTAAAGAAGGAATACAGAAGCCAGCTATTGCCTTAACTATAAATTGACATTTTTCCAATGATTCTAAAATTATACGTTTGGAACCATACCAGTTCCATAGCTTTTCTATGAGAACACTATGACAATGGCTACTGAACTCAAATAATTGTGAAAATTAAATCCCTGTAAATTAAATCTGTATGTGTGACCCACTGAGCAAAAACAGGCCGTTTTTGCAAATTCCTCAAGTTCAATTTTATTGCTTCTCTGTTATCTATAGTAACAAAGGAGTGGACAGCCAAAGTTTCAGCCTTTTGTGATAAATAGTCTTGGAGGTATAGTGATAGACAGTTGGGACAGGCACAAACTCAATTTGTGCAGAAACAATACGGCAAATAAATTACAGACACTTACTTAATCAATCATAACTCATGACTGAAACAAGGTACAAAGATGGGTCAGTCTGTTCACCATGAACTGGAACATCGATCACGATATAGTGTTTTCGCTGTGTGCCACTGTGTGGACAAAGAAGAAGGCCATTTCAAGAATTAAATTATGATGGTAAACTTTATTTCTACTGTATTGTACATAAGTGCCCATAACTCGCATACCGTACGTTGTACGAACACTAAACAAAGATTTTCTTATTCCTAATGAACAAGAGCATCTGATGGTGTATAGGTTATAATGATTTCAGCTTTGTTTCAGTACATAACAAACTGATTGAAATATGCGTACAATTTTTAAGTAGTACGTGTATTTTTACCCAGTTTTATGTTTTAATAGCAAAATAGAATTTTGTGAAAATGGCTGGTTTATGCTCAGTGGGTCACATATGGTACTATAGTTGTAATTCACACAAAACAAAAAATCTGTGAACAAAGGTGTGGCCTTAAAAAGCCTGAGTGAAAAAGTTGTGGAATCAAAGGTGTCGGCCAAGAAATGGCTGCAATGATGTTAATGCTTAAAAATGTTAATAATGCACACAACCATTATTAAAATTTATTAGCATGTAGCCATTTCTTGGCCATCACTTTGATTTTACAACTTGTATTACCCATACTTTTAAGCTGCACCTTTTTTCATAGCTTGGCTGTTTTTGTGTGGATATCATTTCTTTTTGTAATTGCAAGTTCAAAAGTTATGACACTTCCTTTTAACTTTTTTCCTCTTTACTACAGGAATCGTCGAAGACTGTGTGGCTATATGTATTTACGAAGAACTGAATATAAGATGAGTTTTGAAGACATGCATATCCCAATGATAGCTGGGCAGATTTGACTTAAATTAGGAATGGGAAATTCCCTACCCTGAGGAAGTTTCCACAGCAGAAATGGTTAAGCACCATTCAAGCTCTATCAAGCTATAGATACATAAAAACGGCATTTTCTTGGTTCCATAAAATGAGTATAAGTTGCCTGCCTGCACCGGCTGTACTTGGCCACATAACACACTTGATATAGGCTAATTTCATAATTTTTAATAGAGCACACATTTTTTTCTGAGCACTTTAATACAATGCATATAGAATGTTCTAGAATTTCCACTGATAGATCTACGAGTTATCATTCTAATGTACTAAACCAGAACTTTCACTTATAAGGTAGAAATTAAGTGAGATGAGCAACTGACAGCAGTGGCAGAGTGGTAAAGGGTTTGGGTATATAATTTTTCTGATCCTTTTGCACACATTTTAAAACTTTTCAGTGACTGTTCTATTAGAGTATCTCAATCATGCTTTTTTACATGTTTGGCTTTGCTAATACACTCAGTACTTTCAAACCACAAAAGGTTTGCACTACGATGGTAACTTTATGTACAAACTGATCTTCAGGTTATTCTGTCAAGCAGATTACTCTGTAGGTATGAAAACAAATAGTTTTTGCAATTTTCAAAATCGTGGATAATTCCATTGTTTTTATTACAAAAATTGAGCTGTCAATGTGCTGCACTATGCTCTTACTGCCCTTCAAATTTGAAGTCAATTCAAGAAAGCATGTGCGAGTTATAACGAGTGGAGCAAAAAGAAGCAGAAGATGAAGAAAAATACGAAGAAAATACTATGAACTTTGAAGGTGCATATCTCAGTGATAGCTTAGCAGATTCAACTCAAATTTGGGAAAGGAGGTGCTCTACTCTGAAGAAATTTTCACAGCAAAACTGGCTAATTTTTGTTCAGGCACTATTGAGCTATGAATGTGTGAAAAACAGCATTTTCTTGGTTTCTGTAAAATACACACTTGTCTGTCGCGTATCCGCACTTAGCTGCACTTGGCCACGCGACACACTATTGTGTGTCCTGATCTAGTTCTATCCCTTAGTAATTATCTGAGGTAAGAGGTTGTCCAAGAAACCATCACTTCTGTTAAAAGAAAGGCATGTAACATAACTTTAACATGCAATTATACAAAAGAAGTATTTTAAACAGTTGTGTTAAAAAAGAAAATTGCATATAGCTGTCTCCATAATGTGAAGGCAAGGATATTAAGTACTTAGTGACTACCAAGTGTGGTTGGGTATATATATTAGGGCCGATACAGATATCCGTATTACCCGGATATCCGTTACTATCTGGATAGTAATTTGAAGTCAACCGGATAGTAATAATTAAAGCAATTTATCTGTGTTTCAAGAAACCAACAGCTCATCATGAGATGAATCTTTTCACCATGGAGAGTTAGCTAAGGTAGTTTTACGTGAAGTTAACAACTACCTGGTAAGTTAATCAGCTTGTTTGCGAGTGACCACACTCATCGCTAATGACAAAACGCAGCTGTGAACATTGCAGAAGAAGTTGTAGCAGAAGAGTTATTGCCTTATAAAGAGTTCTTTGCAACTAGTTGTACCTAGAAAAGGGCTTGTAGCAACTGCTACATCTTGTATTTGTATTCATGTTTTCTCCAGCTGCCAATCTTGTTACAGACGAAATCTATTAAGTGCAAAGTATTAAACACTATAACATTACCACAAACTCTTTGTTCTCATATGAATGTTACGTTTGCTTCTAGTACTAGTAAAACAAGGATGTTCACAATAAACTATAACATGTTTTTATACCAAGTGATGATGTCACTATCCATAGGATATCTGGAAAGATTTTGTTCAGGATATCTGGATAACAAAAGTTGCTATCTGTTTGTCTTAATATATCAAGACACACGGTAGTGTGTCGTGCGGCCCAAGAAGCCGGCGCGCCACACCGTGAACAAATCACCCTGTAGAGAGTTCAGCTAGAAACAAGTTATCCTGTAAAGAGATCAGCTAGAAGAGGTTACCTTGTAGAGTGTTCAGCTACAAACAAATCACCCTTTAGAAAGATCAGCTAGAAGAAGTCACCTTGTAGAGAGTTCAGTTACAAAGAAACCACCATGTAGAGAGTACAGCTACAAACTAGTGACCTTGTAGAGACATCAGTTACCTTGTAGAGAGTTCAGCTACAAAGAAACCATCATGTAGAGAGTTCAGCTGCAAACAAATCACCTGTAGAGAGTGCAGCTACAACCAAATCTCCCTGTAGAAAGGTCAGTTAGAAGAAGTCACCTTGTAGAGAGTTCAGCTACAAAGAACCATCATGTAGAGAGTTCAGCTGCAAACAAATCACCTGTAGAGAGTTCAGCTACAAACAAATCTCTCTGTAGAGAGATCAGCTAGAAGAAGTCACCTTGTAGAGAGTTCAACTACAAAGAAACCATCATGTAGAGAGTTCAGCTGCAAACAAATCACATGTAGAGAGTGCAGCTACAAACAAATCTCCCTGTAGAGAGATCAACTAGAAGAAGTTCCTTGTAGAGAGTTCAGCTACAAACAAATCACTCTGTAGAAAGATCAGCTAGAAGAAGTTACCTTGTGGAGAGTTCAGCTACAAAGAAACCATCATGTAGAGAGTTCAGCTGCAAACAAATCACCTGTAGAGAGTTCAGCTACAAACAAATCTCTCTGTAGAGAGATCAGCTAGAAGAAGTCACCTTGTAGAGAGTTCAACTACAAAGAAACCATCATGTAGAGAGTTCAGCTGCAAACAAATCACCTGTATAGAGTTCAGCTACAAACAAATCTCCCTGTAGAGAGATCAGCTAGAAGAAGTTTCCTTGTAGAGAGTTCAGCTACAAACAAATCACCCTGTAGAAAGATCAGCTAGAAGAAGTTACCTTGTGGAGAGTTCAGCTACAAAGAAACCATCATGTAGAGAGTTCAGCTACAAACAAATCTCCCTGTAGAGAGATCAGCTAGAAGAAATTACCTTGTAGAGAGTTCAGTTACAAAGAAACCACCATGTAGAGAGTTCAGCTGCAAAGAAATCACCCTGTAGAAAATTCAGCCACAAACAAATTGCCCTGTAGAAAGATCAGTTAGAAGAAGTTACCTTGTATAGAGTTCAGCTACAAAGAAACCACCATGAAGAGTTCTGTAATAAATGTATGTGAGAGGTTCAAGTAAAATCCAAATTTTATTTCTTTTGAACAAATCTGAAAAAAATGCAGATTAAAAATTTAGCATTATGATGTCATCAATATGACATCATCATTATGACTTCACCATGCACAAGATTTATCAAAATTAGTTATTATGTTGATATGACATTCCTCACGGACTAAATTATATAATTTTATTTAAAAAAAATAAATTTTTAAAATACAGCAATAATACTGATATCCACCCCAAAAACACCTTCGCTGTAAAAAAGGCGCGCCGAAGAAACTACAAGTACCTGGAACCCAATGTAAAAAACAAAAAGAAAAATCAGCTTAGCTGAAGTGAAAAGTAACTGGTAACTTAAAGAGCTGATATCTGAAGCGGCCAAGAATACAATTACTAAAGTTTAATCCATGCAAGAACACCTTGGCTATAAAACAGGTGTATACATGAAAGTAACTGGCAACTGAAATGGCTGATATCTGAAGCGGCCAAGAATGAATGGTCATATACAACTAATTAAAAAATTTAACACTGAACCTTTATAATTCAGCTGTGTTCTATATTCACTCTTGCTGCATCGTAAAGTAATTTCTTTTAACTCTAATTGGCTGGTAATTTGGCCGCCTTTTTTAATAGTCAGTATAATAGAGCAAAAAAAGGTGGCCAAATTACCAACCAATTAGAGTTAAAAGAAATTACTTTACGGTGCAGCAAGAGTGAATATAGAACACAGCTGAATTATAAAGGTTCAGTGTTAAATTTTTGAATTAGTTGTATATGACCATTCATTCTTGGCCGCTTCAGATATCAGCCATTTCAGCTGCCAGTTACTTTCATGTATACACCTGTTTTATAGCCAAGGTGTTCTTGCATGGATTAAACTTTAGTAATTGTATTCTTGGCCGCTTCAGATATCAGCTCTTTAAGTTACCAGTTACTTTTCACTTCAGCTAAGCTGATTTTTCTTTTTGTTTTTTACATTGGGTTCCAGGTACTTGTAGTTTCTTGGGCGCGCCTTTTTTACAGCGAAGGTGTTTTTGGGGTGGATATCACTCATTTTTGTCAGTGATAGACTCTATATTTGGTTTAAAAGGTAATTTTTTTGGAAATGAGCAATTAACATTAATGCAGAATATTATCTTGGAGAGTCAGTAAAATCCATACATAATAATGATTGTTTCATAACACCGTAAATTCGGAGGTATGAATTTACGGTGTAGTATGACTGTTCTATTAGAGTAAATTTATCTTTACTGCCTGCACGTGATGAATATATCTCATATCTGTGCATGTTAAATGCTTCAGACACCTAATTAAACTTGCAAGTGCCTAATTAGTTCACAGTTGCTACACAGCTATAAATACATTTGTAATTGTTATCATCATAATCATTTAACCATTTTTTAATATTTTGGTCGCAACTTCAGGATTAGAGCAGCAAAGAAAGGAATAGAGGACTCAACCATCAAGACTTGTATATGGGAGATGGAACAGTATTGCGATGGACAATGCCGGTACTAACCCCTCAAGGGTGTTGCAGTACAGTATAGATGCAAGACCAGAGCCTCGATCGTCACCTTTTGACTGTGGTCACAACTTCAGGATTGGAGCAGCAGAGAAAGGAATGAAGGACTCAATCATCAAGACTCGGGGAGATGGAATAGTATTGCCATGGACAATGCCAGCACTAACCCCTCAAGGATGTCACAGTGCAGTATCGATACAACCACTCCAACCAGTGCATAAGACCAGAGCTCGATCATCACCTTTTGACTGAAATTTTTATACTTGATGAAGCAATTAAAACAAAAAAAGTTGTAGTACTTATACTTTCCTGAGGGAACATGTCCCCAGAGTCCCAGACTCCCTTGCCTGTTCAGCAGAATAATAGGATTGAGCCTTACTACCACTTTCACCTTTATTCTTGGCCTGAATGTACATATCAGCAACATAATACAGTAGCTGTAGACAGCAACATAATACAGTAACTGTAGATAATGCTAGTTAATGTCCCTAGGCAGAGCTATAGGGGTGGGAATTTTTCCCTACTATCATACTATCATAGTAGTTCTTCTCGCAGTTCTTTGCCTGGCCATCATCAACTGCTGTCCATCAACTGCTGTCAAAACATTAGTCTCGTCCCCCAGACCCTTCCTCAAGCATGCTTATCACACAAAAATAACTTAGTTTAGTAGTGTACAAACAATTATTCATTGACAGCTTATACTACACTTACCGCATTGTTGAACCATGTATACCACCAGAATCCACCAGATTGACAACTAACACGTGATCTATTTAGGGGAAATCTCGTGGAAAGTCCCTAATTACCTTAAGCGGACACTCATGATACGTGGTTTTAAATTGAATGGTTTAAGAATGTAACTGGATGGTGAGGCGTACTTTAATCGGCTTGACTTTACTGAGAAACTCGAGCCCCTCGTGAGAAACTACATCGCTTGAGCAACGCTTGAAAAAGTAAGAGTCAAGAATACTGAGGGACTCTATGATATATGCCGGTCTTGAATGCTAACGAAACGAGGAGTGAAGTTTGTGCAATGTGTCACATCGCCACACACTGATTCACCGTGTTTGTGCGATAGGGTTTTTGGACCTGTCCACCAGATGTTGAAAGGAAATTCATTCCACCACATGTTGAAAGGAAATTCATTCCAACTTGTGAAGTTATTGGTATACTCATTGTTGGGGTCCATGGGGACATCGATGATCATTTACCAGTCAGCTGTAAGTAATGTCACAACAGAAGGAAAGGAACCATTTCCATACCCCTATGGCATACTGATTTTCCAGGTCAGTTTATGTACACCCAACCACAGAAATGTAGAACTTTGGTTGCAGGTGGAAAATAAACACCTTTTTACTCAGTTACAAGAGATTCACCCAGCTGGGATAAAATGTTGAAGTGAATGTCATTAGTACCTACTTGCGGTTCATCAGGTATTGGACAATTCCAAGTGTCCAGATTATGCGGTTGTCCTCATGTTCAAGTTTACACGTTTAGGCAAGTTCCACAACATCCTATAATCTATTACTATATCAGTGTGGAATAATGCTTATATAATATTTTTCATATTCCAGGCTTTAGGTATGTGTATTGTATTTAACACCTGCTTGTTGGTTTTTGCAGGCCATCTGGTCATACTGGTTTATCCACTAGCAGTTGAATGTGATCATGGTACATATGTAAGTTGAGACCATGCAGGAACAAAGATGAGACCATGCAGGAACAAAGATACAGGTGTCATGAATTTCAGGTCAGTTGACATTCAGAGGAATTGTATTATTGCAATTGTTCTTTTTGTAGTTATCAATTATCAGTGACCAGTTTGTGATAGCGTACTTTTGTTTGACTAATGACCAAATGTTCTGGTTTACATGCTTACCCAACAGTTATGTTACTCACTTAACCTGCATATGGGATATATATTTTTAGTTCATTTTGATTATTCATCCTTTATTGGTACAGCCCGGCATATTGATTTTTTGCACATTCTCTTTTTAATTCAGTGCCTGCTGGATTGTTTTGTCAGATATCAAAACAGATGTCTTTGGTGTTGCGACCGATGTTCCAGGTCAGTTTGCATGTGTGTTTAATTTAAGGTTGACTTCAGTGCCTGCTTATTCTTTTACAGGTCTCGGTATTGAGTGTCATGAATTTCAGGTCAGTTGACGTGCAGAAGAATTGTATTATTGCAATTGTTGTTTTTGCAGTTATCAATTATCACTGTATACTAGTGATGTGAATTTGCAGGTCAATCTACTCAGATGTATCAGGCATAGTGTTGATGGGTTCGAACAAGTATCCAGTGTAGACTGTAGTGGCATCAAGGGTGTTAATTTCCAGGTCAGTTTACATGTTGTGATGTTAGTGATTTTTTCCTAGTACCCAGATATTAAGTGTATTGTATTTAATGCCCACCTGTTATGTTTTTAAATTATGGTATATCAGTGTAGACAGTGCAACAGTAAGCCTTCTGTGTTGTAATAACTATTTGTTTCATAATATTATGCTGTTGTCCCAGAATGGCACAATTTTTGGGCAACCAGTGTGAAGTCCAGTGGTACAAACATTGTATTATGACCAAGTTGTGATAGCGTACTTTTGTTTGACTAATGTCCTAATGTTCTGGTTTGACTAATGTCCTAATGTTCTGGTTTAACATGCTTACCCAACAGTTATGTTATTCATTCACTTAGCCTGGGATATAATTTTTGTTCATTTTGATTATCCATGCTATTATTGACACAGCCCGGCATATTGATTTTTTGTACATTCTCTTTTAATTCAGTGCCTGCTAGATTGTGTCATCAGATATCGAAACAAGTGTTTTTGGTGTTGCGACCGATGTTCCAGGTCAGTTGCACGAGTGTTTAATTTAAGGTTAACTTCAGTGCCTGCTTATTCTTTTACAGGTCTCAGTATCGTCATGCTGACATACAAGAAATCATCACTATTGTTGGAACTATTTTTAGTCAAGTCTTGATGTGATGTTAATTAACGTTGTTACACATTGTTGTATGTTTACCATATGGCAAGAAATTATCATGGCCATCATGAAATTTGAATATTGTGTAAGTTGTGTGGACCAACCCCAACTCATACATGGTCACTGGCAAACCACGAACCACATTCGAGCCACAACACCACCAACCACATTCGAGCAATCCATTACAAAATTTTGTTGCACCATTTGTGTGTGCATAATACTTAATGAAAGCCACAACACAAGCTACATGGTACATACTACATAGAGGTGGTGACCCCTAAAGGCTTGTTACTTTTTGTATTCACCTTACCGGCCTTTGTGGTTAATCTATTAAAAATTACATGTAAATAGAGAATTGAAGAGTATGCTTAAAGCACCTTTGCTAGTGATTTTGTTCTTCAAACCATAAGACAACTGGCGATTTATAAACGCTCGCATGGGGTGTGGTACTAAATGGAATTTAAAAGATTTCTGCTTAAAACGCCATCCCTAGGGAACTTACGGTTCAGCACGCTGTCACAACTTGTTTATCAGGCATTAGAGTTTGTGTCCACGTCGTGTCTTTAAAAGTTATTGTAGGGATTAGAGATTGATTGAAGAAAATACGCGTATAGGCAAACCAGGATTGGATAATGTCAGTGCTAGATGGACTATACAAACACGACTATGTTGACTGGTATAACGTGACAGTAGTTGTAACATAAGGTAGAGAAATAAAGTGAAATACGTCTATTTTTTATTTTGCGATGGTTACTTTTTTATTTTAGCGAGGTCGCAAGAAAACTATAACGACTCCTAAAGATTTTTTATCACGTAACGCAATACAAATCTATTGAAAGATGTTGCGTAATTTAGGACTAATATTGCGAAACCGGCCCTACACGTAAATAACTCACAGTAGTGGCCGCGCGTCTTTTAATTGGGCGTGCGCTTTGTAGTTTCTTGGCCGCGCGACTCACTACCGTGAGTCTTGATTACTTGAACCACTCACATATGTATTATATATATATATAATTTGTACATTTACTGATAAAATCAGAAATATTTAAAGTACATCTGCTTCATCTTTTCTTCTTCCTGTAGTAAAGAAAAAAAAGACAGGTTAAAAAAGTCCCAAAGCCGACCTATGGCCAGCTTTGGGGTATACAAATACAAAAAGATGTGAAATCTAATCCAAAACAGCCAAGCTGTAAAAAAAGTGTGCGGCCCTCAAAAAGGCTATGGTGAAAAAAGATGTGAAATCCAAGGTGGCGGCCAAGAAATGGCTGTGATGGTAGGTTAATGGTAAAAATTTTAATAACGGCAATTTAGGTGAATTTTTTGCCAAGACCAAGTGGCACAAAATTCACCTGAATTGTTGTTATTAAAATTTTTACCATTAACCTACCATCACAGCCATTTCTTGGCCGCCACCTTGGATTTCACATATTTTTTCACCATAGCCTTTTTGAGGGCCGCACACTTTTTTTACAGCTTGGCTGTTTTGGATTAGATATATATATATATATATATATATATAGTATACAGTCTTTGAAAAACTATGAGCATATATGATAATTATATCTGTATATCAGATCACATGATTTACATTTACATTTGGGTGGCAATCTACATATGTACCATAACCATGTCACAGTGTACAAAAATTACAGATGGTGTATAGGTGGTGGAAAGGGTAGAGGGATATGGGGATGAGCCACCCTTAGAATATCATGCCAAAATTTTCCTACTTGGAGTGGGACTGAAAACCATGAAAAAGATCGATATACTCTAATAGAATGCTCAAATATCCTACTAGAGCACTGAGTCGAAACATGTTCCTAAAAGCAGCAGGAATCGAAATAAGTATTTTAAAACAGGCTATTTATGGTCAGTATAAAGTTGTTTTAGTAAAGTCAGAATTTTTTAGTGTTGAAGGTAAATAACTATACAGTAGTACAAAAGAGGCTTTAAATACTTGGAGCCACTTAATACACTGTTAAGATGTCAACTGTCATAGTGAGTAATAAGTTGGTGAAATGTTTTCAAATTGTAGCTACCTATTTTTAATTCTGGTGAACTTTGAGACATCATGAAAGCTAAAATGGCTATAGCTTCTGGGGGATGCAGCCCTCAGCTGCTAGAGTTTCCATACTCTGGTCAGCCCCCACTCATGTCAACTACTTCCTCTGCCACTGCAATTACAACAAAGATATTTACCTGATGGAGGTGGACCTGCTTTCCTCCAACTATGTTGAAAGGATTTTTCTTGTAATACATGATTAGGTCTTCAATGTTGTCAAATTGCCTGCCACCTCCGAGATCAAATTTCTCTCCTCTACCATATATTTTCACACTGACTACTTCATCCTTCAACCTATAATAGATAACAGGTACTAGACATGTCATTGCATTATTTAGCTATTTTAAAAACACACATACATGGACTGTGGAAACCATTTTTGTGATTTAAGTAAAAAAACGACTTGACTGGAAAAATCTCTATCTGTAAAAATTTCGCAGTAATAAGGCTGGAGTATATCTAGACTATGATACCTTTGAAAGTTTACCTGTGCTCAACATGCTTTCATCCAGGAATTGACTTAAGAGGGGTGGGAAAATAAGGTTTTATGAGAATAAGGAGGGTAGTGACAATTGTATCAAAGGTCCATGTGCGCATACAGCATTTAGAGGGGCCTGGGGCATATGCTTCCCCCAGGAAATTTGTATTTTAGTCTCTCTCATATTGCTTTTGGTGGTGACCAAAAGTAATCACTGTTTCTAATGCATTCTCAGGTACATTTTTAAGCTACTATACCTTTGCTTTGAAGTGCTTAAAATTTAAGGGGGGCATTTGCCTAAAATGAAGCCCTGGTTTATGAATGACCCCCCATAAAATTGATGTTTACAGCATTTTAATACAACATTTAATTATTATAGGTCCATACTTAACTCAATAGCTTCTCAACAGTAATCCAGGCACTACATATCTATCTCTTGCAATGCTGGAGACACCGGCATTATTGAGCTACAACTGCTGGTACATGTACTGCTCTTCCTTATCAGTCATGAAGGTCGCATGTACACTAATTTATTAGAATATTTACAAAACATGTACGTGCACTTGTGCGTACTAGTAGTGATCGAAGCTATTGTTGTAGCATACATTTATTTCTTTGTTGCTCTAGTATTTAGCACTAACTTTTAGGCTTCAGTGATGAGCCATTAAGTATTCATAGTTGGATAGCCACATAGTCTTGCACCACCAACTGCTTAATATTGAATAGTAAGTCTATACCAATCTGCATGTGTGCATTCACTATAAATTGTGTAGGAATAGCCATGTTACCCTACAAAACTGCTGCTTGACCACTGTCATACATTTTGTAAATATTCTAATAATTTAGTGTATATGCAAACTTTATGACTTATAAGGAAGAGCAGTATCGGCAGTTGTACCTCAATAATGGTGTCTCCAGCATTACAAGAGATGGATAATGCTTTCAGCACTTTCAATCAAAAGAAATACGACTATGGTAGAATGAAAGAATGAAGATAGCCATGTTAATAATATTTATAGCAACACCCTAGTTATCTCATGGCAAAAAAAACAAAAAAACAATGAGCAAGAATTAATATATATTTCTGTAAAGCAACATTTAAGGAAGATTACTATGGGATGTGTTACGTGTTATAAAAACAATAGATCACAGAATAGGATTCTAACAACAACAACTACATGTTATTTTATCACAATAGAAGTAGAATATCTTAGTAGCCAAGGAGAAATACTAATTTAAAAAATCTACAACTGCATTGATATATAACTGGCGTATGTGCAATTGTTGCTTTGGGCATCTAGCAGAAGTCTAACAGTTATCATCCTTGTAATCGTTTGATGTACATTGCTTCACTAAGCAGATACATAAAGTTCTCATGTAGCAGTTGGGACATTTCTGTTTATGGGATGAGCTTTCTATAGAGTACAGATGACACTTGATATTAGGGATATCCTAACAGATTTATACAAGTTTAAGGAAAAATTAGAAATTTTAAGTTCAATTAGGGATCATAGGAAAAAACAGTAAGGAAACAAGGGAGGTCACCTACACCCACAGATATACTAGTGAACATTTAATCCCTAATCCAGTCTATACTCCAAGACCAAGACTGAATTAGGGATTAAATGTTCACTAGTGTATCTGCAGGTGTAGGCGACATCCCTTGTTTCCTTCCTTTTTTTTCTATGATCCCTAATTGAATTTAAAATTTCTAATTTTTCCTTAAACTTGTTTGCTTACTTTTTTTGTAACATTATTATGACTGGTGAACCCACGCATACCACATCAAAAGAAAGGATGGCGCCTGAATTAATGCATCAAATAATGAATCAAAACTGCTTCGAAAGTGCAGTGGCCATTACGCTTCGCTTTCAGCTATGTTCGGCCCGATACACTTCGCTTTCAGCTATGTTCGGCCCGTTATGCTTTGCTTTCAGCTATGTTCGGCCCGTTACACAGTGCTACAGACGAAAAATAGTAGAAAAGTGCCTCTGCAAGAATCCAGTCACCTCAAAAATACGACGATTTGCACGCTCCCAACTATCAATTACTGCCTGAAAAGTGCAGTGGCCATTACTCTTCGCTTTCGGCTATGTTCAGCCCGTTACGCAGCATTACAAACAAAGAACAGTGTTAGAATTGTCTCTGCAATCAGTCCATTCACCACAGAAAATACGGACGATTTCAGTTTACAAACATACTGTAGGGAAGCCATGCATTGCACTACCGCGAATCGACACCTTAGGCTGTCAGCAAAAAGAGATGGGACACAAAGGAGGACAAAGGTAAGTCCATGATGCGTGCATTGTACGTACTGCGGTATGCCAAAAGGCACATCTCAGGACGAAGTGACGTCGAACAGTGAAAAAATTAAGTCCATAGCCTTAGCCATTATCGAGTTACGCTTGCCTGAAGGTATCAGGCAGGCAGGCAGGCAGGCAGGCAGGCAGGCAGGCAGGCAGGCAGGCAGGCAGGCAGGCAGGCAGGCAGGCAGGCAGGCAGGCAGGCAGGCAGGCAGGCAGGCAGGCAGGCAGGCAGGCAGGCAGGCAGGCAGGCAGGCAGGCAGGCAGGCAGGCAGGCAGGCAGGCAGGCAGGCAGGCAGGCAGGCAGGCAGGCAGGCAGGCAGACAGGCAGTCAGTAGAAAATTCCATTGAATAATTAAAAAAAAAAATTTGTGACTATTTATTGGAAGCCTTTAGGATCATACTGAAGGCACTTTTGGGCTTGATTATACCTAACCAATACTGCTAAGGTGCCAGGGTAGAGTTGTGAAGCTGGTTTTTGGGTGAATTTTTTGGCTATGAAAACCCAAAACTCCATGATCCCTAATATACAGTATTACCATACTGTACATTGCACTGTCAATTTCTGAGTGCTACTATATGGTAATATCTAATTATGTTTCCAAGAAAGACCACAATCCATGAGCATATATGGCTTGGCGGTTATGAATACAATTAACATGTAGACATGGTTATAAAAATACAATTTCGCAATTTAAATGTTACCTCTAGTCTTCTAGCTTATGTGATACGGTGAGTGTGTGTGTGTGTCCGCGTGCGTGCGTACGTGCGTGTACATGTATGTTATGCACTATCATGTGCCACATCAGTGAGGAGACGACACTGCAATAGGATAATGGGAAATACCCTGTAATTTATAATATACATAATGAATAGAAACCAATTTGGTCATGTTTAGCAACAAAACTTTATTAGGTAACCTGGTGGTATAGGAGTTTTGATTAGTAGCCTGTTTACTGCTATGTCACCAACATTCCATATACTGTAGGATGATTGTCAGCACATAAAAGTGTGGGTATCTTTTACTCCAGAATAATAGAGTGGAACAATGTGAAATAACAGACCTTCTAATTTGTATGTCCTGGACCAGTGGATGCATAATATGTATATTAATAATTATTGTGAATCACTTCTTTATACTGAAAGCCACAATGACTATACAGAAATGACTTTGCGCTACCATTCAATAAAACGTTTTATTTCAAAGTAAACACGCACTGTTAACTCACCTCACACATAAGGAGTAATCACCAGGAGAGGAATAAGACGCTCTCACTAGAAAACTTCCATCTTGTCCTCTTCCCCTTAAGAGTGCTTCAACTTCATCAGGACTAATGTCACCATGGTACCACCTGTGCTCTAATATTAGCACATTAATACCAAATACACTGTGTATACCTGGCACTAAAAAGTACTCTAATAAGAGGTTTTCCCAAGTAATAAACTCTACCACTTTTATCCCTCAAAGTACCATGGTTACTAAGGTGATAAAATATAACATCATATGGTGATTCAAATGACTCCCCATCACACAAATTGAATTGATGTCTGACACATTTCATTCTCAAATGTATCACTTCATTATCATTTCTGAAAAGACTGTCTAATTCAAGCTAAACCATACACGATTCGTTGACTCACAAAACTGATAATGTATATGTGTTAGCATCCTCCCTGCTGTTCCTAAGCAAGAAGCTGCCATGTTCCCCAAACGTTTTGAGCTGCTGTTCAGCCTCTGCACCACTAAAATGAGGATGGTAACATCTAGGGGGATACACAATTGGCAATAAATTTATACATAGCTATCCAGTGGTATCTAAAATCAGATTATATCGAAGACATCATTCAGTGACTTAAACTGGATGTGATGTATGTATTCAATAAATTATGGGGGTTGATCATATCATAGTAACTACGTAGCTGGCAATTAAATTTTAATGGTGCTGCTGTTGTTGCTTAACTACTACTCTAAGCCATGATTAGCCATCACTTGAGGATTCATTATTATTATAGTTTAATGGATATACAAACATACTGATACTAAAATAGAAGTTTAGGTACTAGACCAACATCCATATCTATATCCTGTGGCCAGCCACAAGTCATCTAGTCTCTTTCTAAAGTCTAATATGGTGATTGCTGAAACAACTTCGGCTGTTAAACCATAGTACTCTAATATCTATGGTTAAACAGTTCCATTGATTTACAATCCTCTGAGTGAAAACCCTTATAGATATATTTATTTAATTTGATCAGTACCAGCAAACAATGGTTTCTTTGTGTACGAGAAGAGCTAGCCGGTGCACGCCCATTCTCGTACGTGCCAACAAAGTAGGCTAAAAGCTATCGGAATGGATAGAGTATAAATAGATCGAGTGGTGTCCAAAGATTTAAACTGAAAGATGATTACATAGGACAAAATCATAGACAGTAAAGAGGCGTAGTCATGATGAAAACGTCAGTTGCGCGTATAGCCGGCGTTTTGTATTGAGTAACTACTAAAACGTGGGCAACAACTAGCTAACCTTCTATCCATTGTATAGGCAAGTCATTTGTGATCCAACATCAAGGCTGAACAAAATGGAAGACTCGTTAATACCAGTGAAAAGAGTGACCTCGCTTTGTTTACGTCGATTTGTTTATGTAGTAATGTTCTTAGACTACGTAGCTACACTTAATTGTGGGTTTGAGTTATATGCATCTTGACAATGTAGGCGGGGCTGCACTCATGCAGTTAAATCCAGCCAATAATAATGGTATGTGACCACATAGATCATGCAGTGGTGTATTATGCCTGATAGCTACATTGCAGTGGCTTATATTATACTGTGTATTTCACTCATCTGAACTGGTCATTGTAATCATCTCCGATGCAAGTGGGTGCCATGCATATTATATCTAACTTATCTCCTTAGCTACTTGCATTGTACAAAAATAATACAGCACAAAACATGTATAGTTCCACCTTAATTTGAATGCTGCAGATCATCATGCACAGTTGGTGCATGGTTATAGGCAACATCTTGAGGTATTATGAAGGATCTCTGCAGCAAACACATTTTTTGGCTGCATGTTCATGTATTCTCCTTGGCCTCATATTATCATGATGTATACCCACAACATCACATGCAACAAAGAATATATTCACCTTATTGTGGTACTACCTAAACTGTACATGTTTATCAGAGTCAACCTGTTCTGTATTATAAAAATTGTAACATTTTTTTTGGTGCATAGCTGCATGTAGCTACATTACATGTACCATCCATTTTTTATAAGCAAAAATAATAATTGTGACAAAATTACTCATTATCTTTGCAATTAGATGGAATATCTAGCCCTTAACACCATGCATGCTAATTATACAGTACTTGAAATGTAACTGTAATTATAGTTGCTATTAATATCTGGAAGCTTAAGAAATATCCTTGGGCTGGTGACGTGGCTTTTATTTATGAACTCTGATATACTGCATGCTTGACAGATGTGTCTTAAACACTGTGCTATACCCACACCCTGAGTACTTTAACCTTTACTCCAGTTGCCTTAGTAAGAATAATTCTACAGACCTGTCCCAGTCAGAACAACTAAAAGAACAACTAGTTAAGATGATATAATATTATTGTGATCACCATAGGATCACATAGTATGCAGAAGTAATTCACCTTGCCTTTTTTTCTGTAGAGAAAGAGAGTAAGGTCAGCAGTTAGGTAAGGCAAGGTCAGCAATTAGTGCATATAGAGTGATCAAGTTCTCTTCTCTACTCAAATAGCTGTAAAAATTGTATCAACATATTCTCATGAAGCCCAACCCTTCTCTTACAAAAGCCATACTTCTTAGCAATTAACTCAAGCCTATCCTGCCAATCATCTGATTCCCCTCCACTTGTCACATTCCTGAGATACATTTACGCATCCTTCCAGTCCTGAACCACACATCAATGTTCTTCAGAACACTTAGTGTACCAGCATCTGCATAGCTCATGTAACCAAGTAATTATCATGGCCAATTTCTATGTCAAACCTATCATCTCTAATTTTGACAGCAGTTCATACAAGTATCTGTGAAGGTATAGAATGTGCATCTCTTTGAACTATATGTTAGTGTATATTTCATGCTAACCAGTATCATTTTTAAAACTCATATTCATATATCTCTTAGTATTCTCGTGTGTAGATAGCAGCAAACTGGAAAGGAAGTTGCCTGAAAAACAAAATTCCATAGGTCAACACTAATCAGACCTGCATGCAATCTTTTTTGGTGAACTGTTCATATATGTGTAATATGACCCTAACGTCTATGAATGAGTGGATAATTATAATGAGTCCATGGAGTTGAATATTTACATGTAGCCTGCCAGCAGGTGTTCCATGACCTATATACAGAATAATATTACATATACCAAGCCAAAGTTTAATGTTATTAATGTACAAACACACATACCATTTAACACTAATTTTAAAATATTGCCAAACTATTGTAGAAAATGTTAACAAACCCACACCCCATGCAAAGTTCACTGTTATGTTGTCACAATTACAGAACTTGCAGTACTATACTCTGGTGTTAACACAGGAACATTGTTGGGTGTGTCTTGAGTTTCAAAAGTTAAGAAATTACCAGAAATATTGGTGATATCTAGTGGTGAATCCCATGCTCGAAAGGACACTGGATTACCAACAACTACATTTACACCAGTTACACCTCTTTGTGAAGATGGTGGTGCAGGTACTTGATTCCAACAAATACATCTAGCATCCTCGTCTTTTGTTCTTGGTGGGCGTCCAGGCTTTCCAACCTACAAATGAGGTTTGTTACACATCACACATAGAAATTAACATTTCAATAATTATTCATATGTGGGTTTTTGTCTTACTAAAAACGTTGCTAATAAACCAAAATAACTGCCATTTTCATACAACTACTATGCATAAGTGTATACAGACCAACCAAAATGGTCTTTCAAAAACCAGGCTTTTGGAGCACGGGAAAATTGAGAAACAGTCATGAGGTTAATGCAAAAATAACATGCTGGAATTGGCATCATAAAAATGGTGTCATTGCAGCCATTACTTGACCACTGTTTCAGACAGAAATTGAAGCATTTTAAACTCAACAACACAATGACTGTTCAATTAGAGTACATTTATGATCTTCTGAATGCTCCAATACCTACTTTCAATTCTTCTAATGAAAATGTTTAAGACCGTTGAAAAAATTGAGGTTGTAAATAGCAGTTACAGTACAACAGCTACAAGTGTTACCACACTTATTAAATGCCACGACGTTTTCAAAAATTTAATGCAGCAACTATTCATACACACCTCGACATTCGGAAATGTTAAAATTGATTGTGACACAGCTAAAGTGGAGCTACTATTGAAGATGTGGTGTTTAACTAAGTTAATATAGTATATACAAACGAAATTGATAGATTCTCAATATTAGAGTTGCGAACCGGTATTAAAAAACCAGTTACATACTGGTTACAGTGGAATTTAGCAGGTTATTGTGTTCAAGAAATTATAACTGGTATTCAGTTGTAATATGCACGCGCATGCGCATACACCAACTTCCGCTTTAATAATTATTGATACTGTTATAACCAACAAGTGACAAATGGATGATAGCGGAGATTCAGACGAAGAAAGACATAGTTCACCACTCGATATAGTAACGCCAGACTCTCACAAAGCTCCCGTGTGGATGTATTTTGGATTTCGCAAAGATGATTCGCCTGGGAGGATAGCTATTGGAAGTAAAGCAGTCTGCAAGCTGTGTAAGAAGGAAGTAGCACGCTCGGGTGGGACTACTAATTTAATAAATCATTTGCGGATTCATCATCGTGCTGAATTTGAAGTACTCACGGAGGGCGATGAAGCAGGTAGTTCAGGACAGCAGAAGATTGACGCCTACTATCAGAAGCCAATTGTAAACCTATTGGTACCCGGTTCAAAACGAGCACAAGAATTAACTGGAGCAGTGGTAGAGTTTATCATGCGTGATCTACGCCCACTTTGTGTCGTTGATTGTACAGGTTTCCTTCACCTCATGAAAGTCGCAGAACCCAGGTATGTAGTACCTTGTCGTCGTATGGTCACCAATTACATAGATAAACAGTACATAGCTCTAAGGAATACAGTAGAGCAAGAGCTTAAGGATGTTCAATACCTCGGACTAACTACTGACATGTGGACGTCCGGGGCAAACGATGGCTACATATCCCTTACGGCCCATTATATAACACCAACTTTTCAGGTGGTGCATAGAAATCTGCAAAGTTGTCCCTTTCTTGGTAATCATACTGCAATCAATATTGCTGAGCTACTTGGGAAAATGACAGATAAGTGGTGTATAGACATAAGTTCCCAAGTTATAGCTGTGACAACAGACGATGCTAAAAACATAACCAATGGAATAACGGAAGAGCTAATGCTTACAATGATCCCCTGTACTGGTCATACACTTAACCTCTCAGTCCAGCGTGGACTAACTGTGCCTGAGCTGTCAATTACCTTAGCAAGGTGTCGCAAAATTGTTGAACACTTTAACCGTTCACATATTGATAATGAAGAATTAAAAGCTAAACAAAAGCAACTAGAAATTCCACAACATAATCTTATACAAGAAGTAGTAACTAGGTGGAACTCTACTTTTGATATGATATCACGATTATGTGAGCAGCAAGCAGCTATTGCTGCAGTACTTCATGTTAAACATGACCTTCATCACCTAGAACTTTCACCTCGAGAATGGCATAACCTCGAGGATTTGATCAATTTGTTAGGACCATTCAAAAGCTCAACTGAAGTTCTTAGTGGACAAAAGTACCCTACCCTTTCCTGTTTGGCTGCTATCCTATCTGATTTAAAGTGTAAACTTGCTGACCAGCCAGGTGAATCATCTGCCCTGAGGGCCATAAAATTGGCTATGAGGAGAGACTTCAATGAAAGGTATCAAAATGAGAATGTACAGGCTTTAATGAGCAAGGCTGCATTCCTCATTTGTCAAATATGCAATCTAACATTACTAGAGAAAGTATTTCACTTGCCTTACAAGAAGAAATGGTTCCAATTTTCGAGGAACTGTCAACTGACTCAGATGATATTGAGATTGTTGACAGTTGTCAAACTGAAACACCTCCTGCTAAAAAGAAAAAAAATTCATCCACTGAGAAAGTTGCTAGGGGACAACTTTTGGGGGCCTAGTAGCAGCACTACAAGTGACAACACCACTGAAGATAATATTCAAGCAGAGTTAGCAAGGTACAAAGCTGAACCCCAAGTTGCTTTGGAAGTTAATCCACTTTCATGGTGGAAAGAGCACTGGTCAATATATCCCATTCTTAGTAAACTTGCTAGAAAATATCTCTGCCTACCTTGCACATCGGTGCCCTCTGAAAGTCTACTCAGCATCAGTGGTATTATTGTAAATGAAAGAAGAGCAGCACTTGATCCCTGTATTGTGGATAAACTTGTATTTTTGAACAGTAACTTGAAACCAATCCACCTTGCAGCCACATATGCCAGGAAGAAGAAACACTGTCAATGTGACAATTGTGTTGACCAGCTGCAGTGACCGCAAATCTACAGTAGATTCCAGTGTTTTGACACTTTATAGTTACTTTTCATTCTTGTAACAGTAATCACTTACCAGTAATCTAGTATTGAAGTATTCTTCTTGTAACCCGTAGTGCACTAAGTGCATGAGCAGTACACTGTACATTTTTGACTGGCTCCAGTTTTTTTGACCTTGTAACTTAGTGTATTAGTGTCTCAGTTATTGTAACAATGTTAAAAATATTATGACAATGTTAAAATATTTCAAAGTGTATGTGAAAGGTGTGCATGTACTGAGTTGGCTTCTCTGGCACCTCCCTAAAATTTAGCCCAAGGTGTACATCAAAGTGTGAGGAAGCCATAGTGGCAATAACTGGTCAATATCCAATTATGGGCTACCCAATAACCGGTTTGTTTACAGTCTGCAGGTTCACAACACTACTCAATATTTATTATAAAAGCATTTAGAGTGATCGGGAGGCAGTTTAAAATGGTTAGATTTGTAACAACGGGAGGTTACAATGAGTGATTTGCCAGTAGTATAGAGGAGTTCCCTGTCAAAAACGATTATCCTGGTTACAGCTTCAACTGCATGAGTGTATGGGAATATCATAATATCTACGGAAATGAGACCAAAAGGAAGAGAGATTGGTGACAGCATGCACAATAGTAGCCAGTCATTGAGAAAGACTTTGTGTAACATGTGTCCTTTCCAGTGCTTCTTACAGTATGGTTTTAGTCAGAATCCTTTAGCATTCTCATGTAGAAGACCCTAAACAGGTAGTGCTCTGGTGTAAACTTCCATTGAGTACAATACTTTCGTGGTGACAAAGTAATAATAATGAAATATGTCATAACAACTAGTAATATACTTTCCTTACAAATGTATTGTGTTATTACTACTCCATGACCAAAGTAATGAATTTACAGTTCACTCAGTAATGTCTAGCCACAACAAAGTAACAGAGCAGTAACTACAGTAAGATCACCAATGAATGAAGTTTACTAACAAAAAAAAATACCATTACTTTCTCTTGAATATAATTATAACCAAGATTTACACATTGTCCAAACAACACAATTGCAGTGGTGGATACTTGTTGTGAGAAACCCTTTTGCATGCAAGAGTTGCTGACAATTCTATAAAGGTAAAATGTGTGTTTAGATATCAAAGGCTATTAAAAAGGTAGAGTCACTGTTGGAGCTGGTGTACAGATCTCCTTCCTGGAAAGACTATCTCAAGGTGGACTACAGCAGACACTGTGTGTTTGCAAACTACTCTACTTTACACTTTAAAGCTCTTTTTCTCTTTGGAGCTTCAACTAATGCGATACTATGGACAGCTGTGAAGGCTCATGTGAGAATTCCAGGAGTCAGTTGAGCAGAGAGTCGCAAAGACGTTGTAATTCGACTCAACCAGAACTTTTTAGCTGAACAGTCTACGTTTTAGGATCATAGATAAAAACTCAATGTTTTTGATTTACATTGTTGAACAATAAATCATCCAATATGGGATGTGTGTTCTGGAGGTTCGTGTGGCTCAACCGGGGACCTGGGCTTTAGGAAAGAAGTGCTACTGGGTTTCTACAACTTTGGAGGCCCAACCGAGACCCTGAAGAAGTATATTGAAGTGTGCATGGAAAAGCTATGGACATTTGCGTAACCTGCAAGAAGGAAGTTACGGACGAAGACAAGGCCATGGTGTGTGACCTTAGTGACAAATTGGTTGTTTAAAGCATAATGATAAGAACTGTATAAGGCACAGGTAGAGTGTCGTTCTAAGGCTGTATTGTATGAGTGTTTGCCTTGTCGAAAGAAGGGTGCGATAGCAAGTTGGTTGCATATTTCAGAGCTCAAACGTTTGCATCAATAAGAAGCGAGACACGAAGAGCGGCTGGCTAACATGCTACATGTTGACAAGCTTAGTACACGAGCTACATGAAGACTGAAGAGAAGAGAACACTTATTATGCATCAGACAGGTTAGTCTGGAGGGCGAGATACAGGCCCTCACTAAGCAATTAATGTCACTGCATGGAAAGGTCAAGACACTTGCTGAGGTTACAGGGTCAAGGTAAGAACAACAGACTGAAAGTACAAGTGTAGTACCATTGTCACAGACAAGAGATACCTACCATATAGGTAGTGTTCTAGCAGTGATAACTATGTTAATGATAACAGTTCATCTCGACAGAGTGTTCAATACCTCGTAGACAGAGCAGAAACTGTGACCCTCATCCTCCTTTAGAGTTGGTGTTGACTGTGAAGCTAAGGAAGAAACTGAGTCTAGCCAGTAGTGTAGATCAGGTTGATGAACTATATAGCTCCATACAATAGTAACAGATTCTGATATACAGGTGGTGGCATTGCAAGTAGCAATGAAGGACCAACTTACAAAGTGGATATTGGATAAGAGCCGCTTTAGACAGTGAGGCACAAGTTACTCTAGCCTGACAAAAGTTACTACCTCACATCAAAGAAAAGAATAACTGGACAACAGAACAGTGTAGACAGAGAAATCTGCAGTTAAAGGACAGCCATTGGGAACTGATGGTGAATCATTAGATGCCAAGGGTATTACATCACTACAAGTCACCATTGAAGATACTAATATTACTTGATATGTACCCAACTATATTCTGAGTCTTCAAAGCCAATTTGAAAAGGGAAGTTATGGAATTGTGGTTTGATCCTTGGTGTAAACACTAAGGAAGAATTGGGTTATAGAATTGTTGACAACAAGGGCTGTACAGCCAGTGATGTCAAACAAGAACACAGAAACAGCAGTGGTAAGGGGAGTTATATTGTGTCACATATCCTGAGATTAGGACCACAACAGGATAGAATAGCTCGAGTAGTGGAGCTGAGTGACACCAATTACTCAGGTGCAACTAGTTAAGTAGGAGTAGTGACTCCTGATAAGGCTGTATTGGCCAGAGAGCAGTGTGACTTTTGGAAGGTTACTGGACTGGTGAGAGTATGTTTAATATTCTGGTCACTAATTGGAGTGCAGAGCCAGTTGTATTTTCTAAAGGTACTGTTGTTGGATCTGTTGATACTGTTACTGTAGTTGATGAGGATGACAACATGTGGCAAGAGGAATCCCCTGGGACTGTGGTTGTGGTGAATGCAACATAAGACAACAGTAATCATGAGAGGCACAATTGGATACAGACAAGGATTGTACACCTAAATAGAGAGCAGCTGTGATTGACGTGATGAAGCACAAGCATGATGTGTTTGCTTTAACAGACAAGAAGCTCGGAGAAACTGACTTGGTAGAATACTCCGTTGACATGAGTGATACTACACCGTTAAACCAAGAAGGCTACCATATGCTCTACGTAATGAACTTGAGAGTGAGTTACAACATTTAATCGATATTGGTTGCACAGAACCCTCAGGAAGTTCTTTTGCTTCAGGGTTAAGGAAAAAAGATGGATGTCTGTGTGTATGTGTGGACTATAGGGGATCAATAAGGAGACTATTCCAGACCAATGCCCAATCCCAAGAATTGACAATCTAATTGACACTGTTGGTTGTAGTAATGGGAAAATCTTTACCACATTAGACCTAATGAAAGAGTATCACCAAATTAAGATGGCATCTGGGTCTAGAGATAAGACAGCTCTTACATGTCACTTGAGATTATTCCAATACAGAAGGATACCAATTGGGTTAATAAATGCACCTGCTACATTTCAAAGGTTAATGAATAAATCGTTTAGTGGTTGTGATCGGATTTTTTTTGTTTGTCTTGATGCGGTTCTAATTGTATCCCAGTCATTTGAGGATCTGATTCATGTTGGGAAAGTTTTACAGTGTATACAAGAAGCAGGTTTAAGAGTCAAACCTCAGAAGTGCGTGTTTGCTCAAAGTGAGATTAATTATTTGGGCCCGAGGGGTCCACAATAGGGGTGAAATCTTACTTGAAATCCAAGATCTGAAATCCCAACTAATAAATATTTTATGATCATTTCCGTAAAATAATGGAAATTACAGCCACATACTTTTGCAATGTGTGATCCTGTGTTACAACGCGAGTTATTAAAAGCTTGCTACAACGCATAGTAATGAACAAACTGCATGCCTGAGTGTAACAATGGCTTATAGCCCAATACAAGCATGCGAGTGGGTAGGCCTAAAGGAAACCCGGGAGGACTCAGGAATGAAGCAGGCAACTTGTAGCAACCAAGACAAGAGTTCAGCAAGTGGAGGATAGGGGAACCAGGAACACTCGGAGGAAGACTACTATACAAATTAAAAGTACATTTTAGTAACATTTTAACTATCAGCCTTTTGTTTTAGATTGTTGTAATTATGTAGCTAATTGATTAGTATACAGGCTGTGCCTCTACCCTGTACCTTAATCATAATCATTATTACATATAGGGCTAAATGCACATGAAATTTGGAAATCTGAATGAAATTTTCTGAGAAACCCTGTGAAATCTTAACAAGATCCTTTAAAGAGATCTTTAAATCTATGCGAGATCCTGAGATCTCTGTGAAATCCTGAAATTCGAGAGAAATCCTGAGATCTCAATGAAATCTTGAGATCCTGAAATATTGGATGCCATTTTCGCTCTGTTGCTAACTCCTCGTTTGGGCCATGCCTTATTACCACAAGGAGTGAGATCAAATAACAACAAGGTGAAAGCTGTGAAACCACACTGACTTGTTGTAAAGAAGTTAAAGAGTTTCCTTGTCTTATCATCGTTATTTACTAAACCTTGCAGTGGTAGCAAGGCCACTTACTGCATTGACAAGGAAAGACAAGAACACAGGGGCTACAGTATCGTTTGTGTGTGATAGTCAGTGTGAGTTAGTTTTTCAGTCAGTCAAGAGTATGCTAGTTTCAGCACCACTCTTACACCCACCTGATCTGAACAAGCTTTTCTTTTTGTGGACTGATGCTTGTAGTAAAGAGTTTGGTGCCTTGTTAGAACAGGAAGGTAATGATGGCAGAAGATATCCAATTGCTTATGCTAGCAGACTAACAGTGTTGAGACAGTTACTTTTAAAATGTAACTCGTTACATATTACATATTATTTACAACTGAACTATTTAGTTACAGTTACATATTACCCATAAAATAAAGTAACTATAATAATATTACATATTATATCACTTTGTGTCCACAGCCTTAAGCTGTCACGTATGAAACTACCACTTTATCACGTGAAACAACATGATTGCGTTGTTGGACAATGTGCAAATCTTGGTTATAAGCAAGAAGCTGGTGAATAAGCTTCATTCAGTAGGCTTCGTTACTTCATAGTGGCTAGGCATTACTCAGTGGATTATTAACGAGATTAGTAACTTTGTTACTTAAAGTAATAATATATTAGACTTGTTACAGTACCTTCATTACTTAGGTAACGCGTTGCATTTTCAAGTAAATAACTTGAGTTATATTACCTGTTTTTACAGCATATTTCATTATATTACTTCATTACCACAACAGTATTATTATGTAACGCATTACCCCCAACACTGCAGACTAACTAATACAGCTGAATTCAACTATGCCCCAACTGAATTAGAAGTTGCTGCACTTGTGTCACTTTGAAGTTTCCTATTGGGAAATAGTTTTACTGTTTACACAGATCACAAGTCACTGGAGAGTGCATTTATTTCCCTTATGAAAAGTCAGCCAAGAGGATTACTTGCAAAATGGTATTTGAGGATAGCAAGATTTCTGCACAAGATGCATAAGCCAGGATCAGCAAAAATGTAGTGTTGTTGCAGATTGCCTTTCTAGAGTTCCAATAACAACTGACGAGGGTGCAGTACTATATATACAGATTTTTGAAGGAGAGGAATTGTTGTTACAGCTTGTTCCGCAAGAGCAAAGGCAAGATCAAGAATTGGCACAGCTAATGGATTATTTTGAGAACAGGTCCTTACTTGATGATGTACAAGCTGCCAGACACATAACAGGTCAAGATAAGAAAGGTTGTATTTTGATTGATGTTATTCTTTACTATGAGGGAGTAGTTCCAGCCCAGTTACAGTAAAACATTGTGGATGAACACCATGATGGAAGTTTTGAAAGTCATTTTTCTATGAAGAAAATGAGTAAGAGAATTGCATGTTACTTTTACTGGAGAGGTACATATGAATGCTGATGTGCTGAAAAGTGTGAGTCTTGTGTGTATTGTGCTTCTGTTCAGGGTTGTAGTTTTACAGGTAAGCTGCTCCTAGTAAGTGTTCTTGTGGGAGGCCCATTTGAGTGCCTATAGGTATGGATTTTGTGTTAAGTGAAAGTGGAAAGAGATACGTTTAGTTTTCCAGGACTATTTAGCTAAATGGCCTGAGGTGCATGCTTTGTTGGATCATAAAGCAAAAAGTGCGGCTCAGTGTCTTGTGGATTTAGTTTGGTGTCATGGAGTTCCCAGTAGAATTATCCATGATAGGGCACCAGGATTTTTATCAGATGTATTGCAGGAAACAGTTCACGTAATGGAAATTACTCAGTTACCTACTTCAAGTAGTCACCCACAAGCAAACGGCCTTGTAGAACATTTTAATAGGACTTTAAAAACAAATGTTGGCTAAGGTAGTGACCACAAGGCAGAAATTGGGACAGAATGCTTGGAGCTGTCCTGTTTACTTATAGGAGTACACCACAGGTGAAACACCTTTTTATTTACTGTATGGCAGAGAGACTAATCTTCCAACAGTTCTGAATTTTCATGTTCCTGTGAAAATGTTTCCTGTGGTAGAGACTGATTATGGTGCTGCATTAGAGATGGTGCTGCATTATAGATGGAACTGAAGTATGCCCAATCACTTGCAAAGAAGAACTTAGAAGTTTACCAGAAGCAACAGAAGAAGTATTATGATAAGAAGGCAATGGACTACGTACGTTGGAGATCTGGTAATGCTTAAGGTACAACCTAAGTTCAAGGAACATTTGTGATTGTTTCACTAACGCTGTCATACGAGTCCAAGGAGATAAGGCTGGTGAGTCAATGAATGCGTCAAGACAGAGACTATCTAAATGTAATCAACAATTGGGCTAGGCAAGGCCCTGGTTAGGCCAGTTAGGACAGTTAAGGCAAAGGTTAACTATTAGGAAACCAAGATCATAAGCCCAAATTAGACCACAGCAAGGTGAAATACTCGAATTTCATTGGCTACTTACAGGTATCTAAATCCTGTAGATCCCTTGTTCATGTCTCAATAGATCCCTGTCTCTGGGGCGATACAAAACACGGCAATTACGTGCCTGTAACATTGGCAACGCATGGGCATTTAACTGGATAGCAAGCACCATTACAAGTTGATAGGGGCTTGTTCTACTCAAGAACGCTACATTTCTCATATTACAAGCAGCTGTGAAGGTACAACAAGCAGCAGCGAAGGTACAACGAACTGTGGTCTAAATTAGTTAGACATCAAAACACAGGGTTCTACGAAATTTAGAAACCCTCAGGCCCTGTAGTAGCGCCCTCGCTTTGCTTGTGCACCACAATACAGGGCCTTTCATGTTTCTAAATTCTGTAGAACCCTGTGTTTCGATGTCTAACTATTATGTAGAGTGACAGATGATGATGCAATATACAGTGGACACTTACAGCTAACTCAGTATGTTACAAGATCAGGTCGTACAGTGAAGAAACCAGTGAGATTAATACAGGACTTTCAGGAAGATAGCCATCTTTAAAAAGGAGGGGAAGTTGTGAGATACTATGGACAGCTGCAAAGGCTCATGTGAGGATCCTGGAGCAATGAAGTTGTAGCTCGACTCAACCAGAACATTTTAGGTGAACAGTCTACTTTTTAGATAAGAACACAATGTTTTTGATTTATATTGTTGAATAATATATCATTCAATACAGTGTGTGTGTGTGTGTTTGTGCGGCACAACTGAGGACCTAGGCTTCAGGGAAGAAGTGCTACTGGGTTGCTATATATAACACATAAAGCATGCCTATGCTTGTATGCATGAAAATACAGCACTCAGAGATGTCTTGAGGCTAATACAGCACTTGGCTTTGCCTCATGCTGTATTATCCTCTCAACTCAACATATGCTCCCCCCGTGCTGTATTTTCTGTATACACATATGAGGCAGTGTTTTAAATATAACTAATAAGATTGGTATGAGGCAAAAACTGTAGCATGACATCAAAAATATAACTCACATAAAATCCAATGTCTTTTGAGGAAGTCCAACGGAGAAAATAGCCAGGGCAAAATTCACTCTCCAAACATGTAAGTGTAATCGATGACTGATCAGAATAGTGGAGAACTGCCTTGTACAATTTAAACTGACCTGCAATGACTTATGTCATATGTATACTTGCAGTCAGTATGTCTGTGCATAGTGTGTGTGTGTGTGCGTGTGTGTGTGTGTGTGTGTGTGAATGTATTTGCATGTATTTGCGTAGTGTGCAATGTGCAGTGGACTTTTAAAAGGGGTAGCACTCCATAATTGTAGCTACAATCTAGCTACGTACCTTAGTTTATGTATTTGCACACATTCCCCAGAGACTGTTAAATCTATACAGTATATATACCTAAGTTTGAAAAAGTAATACAAATCTTCCAAAGTAACTTATGTACATGTAAGAGTTTCAATAGTGCATAAAGTAATATATATTTCAAAACACATATCATGTTTAAAGGTACTGAGGTATGTAGAAACTTCAAGCGATTTTGCAGAAGAGAGAGGTAATTAGGTGTTCTTGCTACTATCAGTCATATAATAGGATTTGATAACTGACTCTGGTTTTACTAACTTAAATATTGTGGTTGAACAAGAAAATCTTGTCACAGCAACTTAGCAAATAAATTAAGGGATCTGATAAAAAAGAGTAGTTACATGGAACTCTTAAAATCCCCTAATTGTATGTGAATGTTACATGTGAGTGTGTGTGTGTATGTGAGTGCACATGCGTGTGAGATGTATTTGTAGTGTGTAGGGTGTGTGAGTTATGACTGTGAACATGTGTGCAATGTTTGATGTGTGCTGCAGGCACGTGTGTGTTGCGTGCATTTGACTGTGCATATTCATACACATGCATGCATGACTACATGTGTGTGCAGGTGCATGCATGCATGTGTGTGTGATGATCTGGTTATGCAGGTACAAAGACTGAAGTATAGATTGATGGTAAGTTGTTGGAGGAATGCTTAGAGAAAAGGTTGTACAATGGCTCTCACTTCAAGTAACAACTATGCTAGTGCTGTTGCTGAGTGGTGGTAAGCAGGATAGCCATTTGGTACTTTGGAATAAGCATGATATGTGGTGATGATATGGTGCTTCATGCTCACTCAAGAAAAGCTGTATGTGCTGATATAAAGGTGTATATAGAAGTGGAAAGTTTCCTTGTGAGTTTTCCTTGGTTCTTCATGATACAGATGTTGTCTAGAGGATAGCCAATGCCTTGAAAGTCTTGGTTCACTATGTTTTTACTAACCATAAATTCTACCCATGTGCTAGAGCAGTCATATCGTTTTGTGTTATCAATCTGACATCATGCATCCAGGATTAAACTTCATAAACTACCTCTAATTCTGCAAATTGTGTACCTTATACCCAGGGCCACCCACAGGGGGGAAAACTGGGGCATTTTGCCCTGGGCCCCATGAAGGGCCCCCTGAATACTGTCGATATACTCTAATAGAGCAGTCAGATCTAAATACTCTAATAGAGCAGTCACAGTATTCTTCAGAGGAGCAGTGCAGCAAGCTTATAGGTAAGGAGATATGGTTGGTGATGGGTAGTTATTGTCATTGTCAGTAGGTTGTGACCTTTTTTTTTTTTGATCTTCAACTTACAGCTTGAGTGAAGTTGTGATTCAGAATGGAAACCTCCTTGCCTCTGGGGCCCCACTTTAACTCTATACCCTGGGCCCCTTAATTTCTCTGGGCGGCCCTGCTTATACCACTGCATCTTCTCTAAGAGTCTGCACGCATCAATAGTTATTACATATCCTAGCTATATAAACACCAGAAATTTCACCATAACAACTTTTTCTTGAGAACGCTTCACTGCATGTAGATAGTAGAATTAACCCCGTTATAACTATTTATGGCTAGAAGCTAGTAGAATCTGATGTTAAAGATGACTAATTATAGCATGCATGAGTATAAAGCAAAAGAACAGTAGGGTAGAGATGAGAAGAATAGGGCTGGAGAAATCAAGACACACGGTAGTGTGTCGTGCGGCCCAAGTAGCCAGCGCGCCACACCGTGAGTATATTTACAGGAAGAAAGAAAACGTCATTTTCACACTTTTCTATCTCGGTGATACCTTATCCGATTGAAACCAAATTTGCTGCAGAGTTGCCCACCAGCTAGGGGAGTCTACATTCCAAATTTGAAGGAAATCACTTACACCATTTCCGAGATATGAGTGGCCAAAGTTTGGTTTTTTTTTCTTGGTTTTTTTTTTTCGTTTTTTTGCACACTTGCAAAAATTGCTATAAAACGCAAACGCGTACTCCGATTGCCTTGCAAGTTGGCACATGGAAGGGGAGTCCAAAGGTGAATCCTAACATCAAATTTGGTGCAAATTCGATGAATGATTCAGGAATTATTACCGATTATTCGCGTAAAACAAGATCGATTTGTTGTCACTCCTACAGGGTAAACCGCTTCATGGAATGAGTTGAAAATTGCTATGTAGATGGAGTAACCATCGTAGGAGTGCCTTTTGGTGGTTTGAAAGGAATCGAGATAAAAACCACGGAGATATGACACAAAACCCAACCTGTGTCACAATTATGCGATCGATTTTTAGGAATAAAAAGTATAAGTTTTTACCCCTACTAGGCAAACTGCTTAGAGCAATGAGCTGAAAATCGGTGTATAGCTGGAATACTCTTCATAGAAAGTCCTTGCAGTAGTACAGAAGAATCGGATTACAAACCACTGAGTTATGATTCAAAAACCAACTCCCGTGTAGCAAATGCGAGATGGAGATACTCTAATAGAACAGTCACCCTAATAGAGCATTCGGCTAATTTATTTACTCTATTATAGAATTCTATTACATTACAAGTTATTCTGTAGGGAGTTCAGCTGCAAAAAGTTAATCTTATAGACAGTTCAGCAAGAAGCAAGTCACCCTGTGGAGAGTTAAGCTACAAATATATCACTGTAGAGATTCAGAACATTACAAGTCACACCGAAGAGAGTTCAGCTATAAACAAGTCATGCACCCTGTAGAGAATTCAGCTACAATTAAGTCACTCTCTAGAGAATTCAGCTACACACAAGTCATTGTGGAGAGAGTTCAGCTACAAACAAATCAACCTGTAGAGAGATCAGCTACAAACAAAACACTTTGCAGAGAGTTCAGCAACAAACAAATCAACTTGTAGAGAGATCAGCTAGAAACAAATCAACCTGCAAAGAGGTCAGCTACAAACAAATCAGCTTGTAGAGAGATCAGTTACACACAAATCACCCTATAGAGAGATCGGCTACAAACAAATCAACCTGCAGAGAGATCAGCTACACACAAATCAACCTGTAGAGAGATCAGCTACAAACAAATTACTCTGTAGAGAGATAAGCTAGAAACAAACAACCCTGTAGAGAGTTCAGCTACAAAAAATCGCCCTGTAGAGTCATCAGCTAGAAAGTAGACACAATGCAAGGAGTTCAGCTACAAGCAATCACCCTGTAGAGAGTTCAGCTAAAACAAATCAACCTGCAGAGAGATCAGCTACAAACAAATCACTTTATAGAGAGTTCAGCTACAAACAAATTACCCTATAGAGAGATCGGCTACAAACAAATCAACCTGCAGAGAGATCAGCTACACACAAATCAACTTGTAGAGAGATCAGCTACAAACAAATTACCCTGTAGAGAGATCAGCTAGAAACTAGACGCAATATAAGGAGTTCAGCTACAAGCAAATCACCCTGTAGAGAGTTCAGCTACAAACAAATTACCCTGTAGAGAGATCGGCTACAAACAAATCAACCTGCAGAAAGATCAGCTGCTACACACATATCAACTTGTAGAGAGATCAGCTACAATCAAATCACCCTGTAGAGAGATCAGCTAGAAACTAGACACAATGTAAGGAGTTCGGCTACAAGTAAATCACCCTGTAGAGAGTTCAGTTAGAAACAAATTACCCTGTAGAGAGATCAGCTAGAAGAGGTCACCTTGTAGAGAGTTCAGCTACAACGAAACCACCACATAAAGAGTTCAGCTGCAAATAAATCTCTTGTAGAGAGTTCAGCTACAAAAAAATCCCCCTGTAGAGAGATCAGCTAGAAGAAGCCACCTTGTAGAGAGTTCAGCTACAAAGAAACCATCATGTAGAGAGTTCAGCTACAAACAAATCACCCTGTAGAGAGATCAGCTAGAAGAAGTTACCTTGTAGATAGTTCGACTACAAACAATTCACCCTGTAGAAAGATCAGCTAGAAGAAGTCACCTTGTAGAGTGTTCAGTTACGAAGAAACCATCATGTAGAGAGTTCAGCTACAAACACATCACTCTGTAGAGACTTCAGCTGCAAAGAAACCACCATGTAGAGAGTTCAGCCTCAAACAAACCACCCTGTAGAGAATTCAACTACCACAAATCACCCTGTAGAGAAGAAGTTACCTTGTAGAGAGTTCAGTTACAAAGAAACCATCATGTAAAGAGTTCAGCTACACCACCATGTAGAGAGTTTAGCTGCAAACAAATCACCTGTAGAGAGTTCAGCTAGAAACAAATCACCCCGTAGAGAGATCAGCTGGAAGAAGTCACCTTGTAGAGAGTTCAGCTACAAAGAAACCATCATGTAGAGAGTTCAGCTGCAAACAAATCACCCTGTAGGGAGTTCAGCTACAAAAAATCACCCTGTAGAGAGTTCAGCTAGACGAAGTCACCTTATAGAGAGTTCAGCTACAAAGAAACCATCATGTAGAGAGTTCAGCTACAAAGAAACCACCATTTAGAGAGTTTAGCTGCAAACAAATCACCAGTAGAGAGTTCAGCTAGAAACAAATCACCCTGTAGAGAGTTCAGCTAGAAACAAATCACCCTGTAGAGAGATCAGCTGCAAAAAAATATCCTGTGGGGAATAATGGGCATGTAATAAATATATGTATACAATTTGTATAATTATTAATAAAATCAAAAATAATTGAAGTATTAAAAATCTTCTTTAAGTTCTTTTCTTCTTCCTGTGGTAAAGAAAAAAACACATGGGTTAAAAAAAGCCCCAAAGCCAGCCACATAGGCCGGCTTTGCAGTATACAAATACAAAAAGAAGTGATATCTAATCAAAAACAGCCAAGCTGTAAAAAAAGGTGCGCCCCCCAAAAAGGCCATGGTGAATTACCCAAGCGGCACCAAATTCACCTGAATTGTCGTTATTAAAATTTAACCATTAACCTACCATCACAGCCATTTCTTGGCCGCCACCTTGGATTTTACATCTTTTTTCACCATGGCCTTTTTGGGGGCTGCATTTTTTTTTACACCTTGGCTGTTTTTGATTAGATTCTCATTGCTGGAAGGAAGGATTGGTAAATTCTTGAATGTAATATAAATTATAGGCCCAAGCCTAAATTTGAAATCTGTCAAAAGTATTTTAGGAATAAGTAAAGCTCATAACAAGTGCACTGCAGAAACTAATTAACAAAAAGAATTAAGTCAATCTCTGAACAATTCAACAATAACACTGTCAATGATGGATAATGAGTGCTGAGGGTCCTGAAGTAATCTGTTCTAGCTGCTACAAGTTCCTGCTATAGTGGATGATGGTGTGACTCGAACAGGCATGCAGTGTCAAGACAAGACATGCAAATGTGTGTGCATTCATGCATGTATGTGCATGCGTGCGCATGTGCATGCGTGCATATGTGCATGCGTGCGTATGTGCATGCGTGCGTATGTGCATGCGTGCGTGTGAGAGAGAGAGAGAGAGAGAGAGAGAGAGAGAGAGAGAGCATCTATGCAGCACTTGTATGTGTTGTATGTACGTATGTACGTATGTGTCTTGTATTTGGTATAAACTGACTTTGTATATCATCATGCCCATGAAGATATAGAGAATAGCATCCACCACTTTTATGTATTGCAATCATCCCATCATCCTTACTGTTGTCTGCAAACATCATACAAGCATATATATACTGTACAGAGTGATGTCACATTCTGGTACCTGGGCTATCAACTGTGCTCAGCGTAACAACATAGCCATTTTCCCATGGAATAGGCCATTGATCATCATCATATTCAAGCTGTACAATTTCATAATTGTGACATTACAACATGTACTATGTGTGAGGGGAAACTTGAGTCAGTGAAAATGCAAATGTTCACTCTCTGAAATATTTTTGTAACTTAGTGAAGTCTGCTCACAAGCAAAATAACTTCTGTTACACTAGCCAAAATATTTAGTCAAATCATGTAAACACCGTGAAATGTTTGATAAAGGTAAGCACAAAACATAATATATTTACCACTACTAGCATAAGTATGCAGAACTTTTGTGCCTAGGTTATAATATATTTTCAGTCCACAGTATGTATATTCCTATCATGCAGTTTGCATATGTACATTTATACAGTTTCTCTACAGTACATGTAAAGATGTGGTTGAAAATGGAATTACTAATTAATATGCAACAAATATGCACAAATAAACATACATTCATTTAGCTTGATCAAGACACACGGTAGTGTGTTGTGCAGCCAAGAAAGCCGGCGACCACACTGTGAGTATATTTACAGGAAGAAAGAAAACAGCCTTTAAATGTGTGCATACCTCCATGGCCCTTCTCCAAAGCACACCATTTTTGCATTATAGCTGTCCCCCAAGTAGGGTACGCCACACAGAAACTTTGATTAAATTCGAAACAGCCATTTGCAAGATATGGGTGTTCAAAATTTCGTTTTAATTTCTTCATTTTTTCTTCTTAAGCCTTACAGGGGGGGCTACGGCACAAATGAAGAGCGTGTAACAGTGGATTCATGTACTAAGTTTGTTGTGAATCTGAGTAATGTTCAAGGAGTTACGAGCATTTATTCACGTATCAAAAGATCAAAGTTCTGTCACAGATACAGGGTAAACCAAGTATAGAAATAACTTGAAAATCGGTGTGTAGATAGTGTAGATAGGCTGGTCATCGTAGCAGTGCCTTTTGATAGTTTGAATAGCAATAGAATTACAGTGACAAAGTTATAAAGCAAAAACTAAGCATGTGTAAAATTGCAGGATCGAAATACTCTAATAGAATCGTCACCACGGGACGGGGTAAAAAAGGTGTGCAAAAAATGTCAAAAAAAAACAACTTACCAGAGTTCAAACCAGGGACCTCCATACCTATCACCTGCATCCTTAACCACTGAACCACTGCTACCTTGGCTGATCACCTCTCTAAATTTCTGCTTTATAAATGAAATTTCTAATTCAAATCTGCTCATAATCAAACGTTTGTAATTTCATAGATCTACCAATAGAAGTACTAGATTGTTCTAGAACATTCTATGTATGTTCTATTAGAAGTTCTCAAAAAAATGTGCACTCTATTAGAGTATTACAATAATATTATCAAATATTGAATTAAATCATGCAATAAAATACATTTATAAGTCTGTTTTCAATAATCATCATTGTATCTACATAGAAAAGAAGAAATGTGAGTGAAAACAAACCTCAAAGTCAGCCATAGGCTGGTTTTAAGGCCTTATAAAGCACAAAAAGGAGTGAAATCCACACAAAAACAGCCAAGCTGTGAAAAAATGGTGCGGCCTTAAAAAGACTGGGTGAAAAAAGTTGTGAAATCAAAGGTGGCGGCCAAGAAATGGCTGCAATGATGTTAATGCTAAAAAATTTTAATAATGGCTGTATGCATTGTTAAAATTTATTAGCATTAACATCATTGTAGCCATTTCTTGGCCGCCACCTTTGATTTGACAACTTTTTTCACCCAGGCCTTTTAAGGCTGCACTGTTTTTTCACAGCTACGTGTGGAGAACATATGCCACACATTAATGTACATATTTATACATAAATTTTTTAACGTTCTGATTCTATAAACCAGTTTCTTTACTCTTCCAACTGTCTAGCGCTATTATTCAGTGTAATAACCTGATACTAAGCAATACAATAGAAAGTTGACATCCCATCAGATAGGATGACTATAAGTGCTACAGCTAGCATGTCAACATTCTTATACCATGTAAATCAATTGCATTTTTTTTGCTCTAGCACTATTATTCCGCAATTATTCAATGCCTAAAACTTTGGTAGGGTTGGGCAGTATTGGCAGACTCCTGTAAGCGTTCGAGCGTTAATCGGATGGCTGCAGGTTCAAGGCTGCCCAGGTCCAGTCATGGATTTTTTCTTCTTTCTCCTACTTTTCAAACATACTTAGTGCAGTTACTATAAACATCTTAGGCCTTTGTAAGGCCTTCTGGTGTAAAGGCTCTGCCTTAACCAGGTACTTTAATCATAATAAAACAATGTCCATTTGGTTCCACTTGGGGTGCTTAGAGATAATAAGTCACTCTCTAGGGTTCCTATGGATACAAATACATGAAAATAGTAAGAAGAAAATATCCTGACCGCCTGGCAGACTCCTGTAAGCGTTCGAGCGTTAATCGGATGGCTGCAGGTTCAAGGCTGCCCAGGTCCAGTCATGGATTTTTTCTTCTTTCTCCTACTTTTCAAACATACTTAGTGCAGTTACTATAAACATCTTAGGCCTTTGTAAGGCCTTCTGGTGTACAGGCTCTGCCTTAACCAGGTACTTTAATCATAATAGTATTGACATTTTTAATATCATAATAAATATTTGTCAACTTAATATCACTGTTATTGCAGTTATCACAATACCAAGGCACTAATGAGACCTTTAGTACATAATACAAAAGCACTAAAAATCACATCATATAAATCACATAGGGTTGGGACTGTAAGTAATCACACTTCAGTAATTATACAGGGACTGTCCAGGCTAGGAGCAAATTAAGGAAAGCAAATCATGACCGACTACTGAACTATATAGATTTACCCATGTGAGACTACACTGCTGTATCCACAAACCACAGTAATGCTGCAACCAGTTGGTATGCTACATGTGTATTCTAATAAATTAGTGCATCCTTCACATAGTTGAGTTTGTTTGCTAGGCTGAAAAACTGATTGACAAGTTCATTATGGCATATTAACACGTGTAAGCAACAAGAAAACAGCTGCATTCCTGCTTTGTTATCGCAATAACTGTTTATACCGGTATGGTTTTTCTGAAACCAGGTACTATCGGTTATTGTCAGCTGTAATATCATCTTATTACCGCCATACCGGTATACCACCCAACACTAAACTTTGATAACAAGCAATAAAAAGTAGCAAAATAAAAGATGAATGATGGTATTACAGCATAGCTTGGTGGGAAAATCTGGCAATGAACAAAATGATTTTATAACATGCCAATGTAGGGATTTTCCCACTGAGCTACGCTGCAATACCATCATTCATCTCTTGTTTTGCTAGTTTTCATTGCTTGGATCCCTACTTCATTATTAAGTTAATAATTTTTAATATACTATACATAACACAGAAGCAATAAAATGGAATTTGAGAAATGTGTGAAAGTAATAGAAATATGTAGATCTAATCCAAAACAGCCATGCTGTAAAAAAAGTGTGCGGCCCTCAAAAAGGCTATGGTGAAAAAAGATGTGAAATCCAAGGTGGCGGCCAAGAAATGGCTGTGATGGTAGGTTAATGGTAAAAATTTTAATAACGACAATTCAGGTGAATTTTGGTGCCGCTTGGTCAATTGGCACAAAATTCACCTGAATTGTCGTTATTAAAATTTTTACCATTAACCTACCATCACAGCCAATTCTTGGCCGCCACCTTGGATTTCACATCTTTTTTCACCATAGCCTTTTTGAGGGCCGCACACTTTTTTTACAGCTTGGCTGTTTTGGATTAGATTTCACTTCTTTTTGTATTTGTATACCCCAAAGCCAGCCTATGGCCTGCTTTGGGACTTTTTTAACCTATCTTTTTTTCTTTACCACAGAAAGAAGAAAAGATGAAGCAGATGTACCTCAAATATTTCTGATTTTAACAGTAAATGTACAAATTATATATATAATACATATATTTATTACAGAACTGTCCATGGTGGTTTCTGTGTAACTGAACACTCTTCAAGGCAACTTCTTCTAGCTGATCTCTCTACAGGGTGATTTGTTTGTAGCTGAACTATCAACAAGGTAACTTCTTCTAGCTGTTCTCTCTACAGGGTGATTTATTTGTAGCTGGTTTCTGTACAGGTGATTTTTTTTGCTGCTGAGCTCTTTACAGAATGGTTTCTTTGTAGCTGAACTCTCCACAAGGTAGCTTCTTCTAACTGATCTCTCTACAGGGAGATTTGTTTGTAGCTGAACTCTCTACAGGTGATTTGTTTGCAGCTGAACTATCTAGATGATGGTTTCTTTGTAGCTGAACTCTCTACAAGGTAAATTCTTCTAGCTGAACTCTCTACATGGTGGTTTCTTTGTAGCTGAACTCTCTACAAGATAACTACTTCTAACTGATCTTTCTACAGGGCAATTTGTTAGTGGCAGAATTTTCTACAGGGTGATTTCTTTGCAGCTGAACTCTCTACATGGTGGTTTCTTTTTACTGTAGCTGAACTCTCTACAGGTGATTTGTTTGCAGCTGAACTATCTAGATGATGGTTTCTTTGTAGCTGAACTCTCTACAAGGTAATTTCTTCTAGCTGAACTCTCTTCATGATGGTTTCTTTGTAGCTGAACTCTCTACAAGGTGACTTCTTCTAGCTGATCTTTCTACAGGGTGATTTGTTTGTAGCTGATTTTTCTACAGGGTGATTTGTTTGCATCTGAACTCTCTATATGGCGGTTCCTTTGTAGCTGAACTCTCTACAAGGTGACTTCTTCTAGCTGATCTCTCTACAGGGTGATTTGTTTGTAGCTAAACTCTCTTCATGATGGTTTCTTTGTAGCTGAACTCTCTACAAGATAACTTCTTCTAACTGAACTCTCTACAGGGAGATTTGTTTGCAGCTGAACTCTCTTCATGATGGTTTCTTTGTAGCTGAACTCTCTACAAGGTAACTTCTTCTAGCTGAACTCCCTACATGGTGGTTTCTTTGTAACTGAACTCTCTACAGGTGATTTGTTTGCAGCTGAACTATCCACATGATGGTTTCTTTAAATTTGCAGCTGAACTCTCTACAAGGTAACTTCTTCTAGCTGATCTCTCTACAGGGTGATTTGTTTGTAGCTGAATTCTGTACAGGTGATTTGTTTGCAGCTGAGCTCTTTACAGAATGGTTTCTTTGTAGCTGAACTCTCTTACTACAAGGTAACTTCTTCTAACTAAACTCTCTACAGGGAGATTTGTTTGCAGCTGAACTCTCTTCATGATGGTTTCTTTGTAGCTGAACTCTCTACAAGGTAACTTCTTCTAGCTGAACTCCCTCCATGGTGGTTTCTTTGTAGCTGAACTCTCAACAAGGTGACTTCTTCTAGCTGATCTTTCTACAGGGTGATTTGTTTGTAGCTGAATTCTGTACAGGTGATTTGTTTGCAGCTGCATGAGCTCTTTACAGAATGGTTTCTTTGTAGCTGAACTCTCAACAAGGTGACTTCTTCTAGCTAATCTTTCTACAGGGTGATTTGTTTGTAGCTGAATTCTGTACAGGTGATTTGTTTGCAGCTGCATGAGCTCTTTACAGAATGGTTTCTTTGTAGCTGAACTCTCTACAATGTAGCTTCTTCTAGCTGATGTCTCCACAAGGTCACTAGTTTGTAGCTGAACTTTCTACATGGTGGTTTCTTTGTAACTGAACTCTCTACAAGGTAACTTCTTCTAGCTGATCTCTCTACAGGGAGATTGGTTTGTACCTGAACTCTCTACAGGTGATTTGTTTGCAGCTGAACTATCTAGATGATGGTTTCTTTGTAGCTGAACTCTCTACAAGGTAATTTCTTCTAGCTGAACTCTCTACATGGTGGTTTCTTTGTAGCTGAACTCTCTACAAGATAACTTCTTCTAACTGATCTTTCTACAGGGCAATTTGTTTGTGGCAGAATTTTCTACAGGGTGATTTCTTTGCAGCTGAACTCTCTACATGGTGGTTTCTCTTTACTGTAGCTGAACTCTCTACAAGGTAATTTCTTCTAGCTGATCTCTCTACAGGGTGATTTGTTTGTAGCTGAATTCTATACAGGTGATTTGTTTGCAGCTGAGCTCTTTACAGAATGGTTTCTTTGTAGCTGAACTCTCTACAAGGTAACTTCTTCTAAATGAACTCTCTACAGGGAGATTTGTTTGCAGCTGAACTCTCTTCATGATGGTTTCTTTGTAGCTGAACTCTCTACAAGGTGACTTCTTCTAGCTAATCTTTCTACAGGGTGATTTGTTTGTAGCTGAATTCTGTACAGGTGATTTGTTTGCAGCTGCATGAGCTCTTTACAGAATGGTTTCTTTGTAGCTGAACTCTCTACAAAGTAGCTTCTTCTAGCTGATGTCTCCACAAGGTCACTAGTTTGTAGCTGAACTTTCTACATGGTGGTTTCTTTGTAACTGAACTCTCTACAAGGTAACTTCTTCTAGCTGATCTCTCTACAGGGTGATTTGTCTGCAGCTGAGCTCTTTACAGAATGGTTTCTATGTAGCTGAACTCTTTACAAGGTAACTTCTTCTAGCTGATGTCCCTACAAGGTCACTAGTTTGTAAACGAATTCTCTACATGGTGGTTTCTTTGTAACTGAACTCTCTACAAGGAAACTTCTCCTAGCTGATCTCTCTACAGGGTGATTTGTTTGTAGCTGAACTATCAACAAGGCAACTTCTTCTAGCTGATCTCTCTACAGGGTGATTTGTTTGTAGCTGAATTCTGTACAGGTGATTTGTTTGCAGTTGAGCTCTTTACAGAATGGTTTCTATGTAGCTGAACTCTTTACAAGGTAACTTCTTCTAGCTGATGTCTCTACAGGGTCACTAGTTTGTAAATGAATTCTCTACATGGTGGTTTCTTTGTAACTGAACTCTTTACAAGGAAACTTCTCCTAGCTGATTTCTCTACAGGGAGATTTGTTTGTAGCTGAACTCTTTACAGGTGATTTGTTTGCAGCTGAACTCTGTACATGATGGTTTCTTTGTAGCTGAACTCTCTATAAGGTAACTTCTTCTAGCTGATCTTTCTACAGGGCGATTTGTTTGTAGCTGAACTCTCTACATTGTGGATTTGTGGTTTCTTTGTAGCTGAACTCTACAAGGTGATTTCTTCTAGCTGAATTATCTCTTTCTATAGTTGCATGAATTCCCTACAAGGTAACTTCTTCTAGCTGATCTCTCTACAGGGTGAATTGTTTGTGGCTGATCTCTCTACAGAGTGACTTGTTTGTAGCTGATCTCTATACAGGTTACTTGTTTCTAACTGATCTCTTGAATTCTCTTCGGGTGACTGCTCCATTAGGATGACTGCTCTATTAGAGTATCTCGATCTCGCACTTGCTACACCAAGTTGGATTTCGTGTTATAACTCCGTGACTTTAAGTCTGATTCTTCTACACCATTGAAGAGCCTTTCTAAGATAACTCCATCTGTACAGTGATTTTCAAAGCATTACCCCAAGCGGTTTACCTGGTAGGCGTGGCAAGCAGTCGTTTTTTATTAGCTAATCTCGATTGCATAATTGTTACACACTGTTGGATATCTTCCTGGTTTTTAGCTCGATTTTTTTCAAACCACAAAAGGTTTGAGGTTCAATAGTTAACCTATTCACCCACCGATTTGCAGCTTCTTCCATACGCGGTTTACCCTGTGGGCGTGACAACATATTGGTGTTATTTTTCGTGAATAATCGCTCATAACTCTTTGCCAGTTTATCGTATTCCTACCAAAGTTGGTACAGAGATGCGCCTTTATATCCCCCTTCTGTGTGCCAAATTTCAAGGCGATCGGATATGGCGTTCGCGTTTTATAGCAGTTTTTGTAAGTGTGCGAAAAGAGGAAGAAAAATAAGAAGAAAAAAAAACGAAGAAACTAAGCCAATTTTTGAAGTCGCATATCTCGGGAACGCTTGAAGTGATTTCGCTCAAATTTGGAATGTGTAGTACTGAAGGTGGGGGGAGTGTCCACAGCAAAAATCGTCTTGTTTCATCAAGGCAGCACAGAGCTACGGAGGTGCGAAAATTGCATTTTCTTTTTTCCTGTCAATATACTCACGGGTGTTACGCGCTGGCTTCTTGGGCCGCACGACACACTACCGTGTGTCTTGATATTACCTGGCAATATCATAGTTTGTTCATGGCTTTGAAGTTCATAGATATAGTACGTATTGAGCAACATAAAGCTTACATTGTGGGATTTAATTTCATGCGTTAGTTTGGACATTAAGTGTAAGGAATGTGGATCCCTATTTCATTTTTAGATTAATAATTTTTAACATACTGGGTTTTTTGTTATAGCATGTAGCTATACATGTGTGACTGTTCTATTAGGGTAACTGCTGTATTACAGTATCTCGAGTAAGCCTTTAACTATCAGGGGTGTGTCACTTTTTCATCGTGCTAACATACAGAATCATATGTAGGCCAATAGTAATGGGGTGTGCCATCATGATAGGTATGGTCTCGGTGCTCGATTGTTATTGATCAACCATATCGCATTAATTAATTAATAGACATGGCATTTAACCTATTGAGAAGTTACAGGTATCTACCAAGCGTATAAATGTTTCAATAAGTTTGTGGTGTCTAAATATGCTGTTCAAGGAAAGTGTTGATAGGAAAAATTAATGTCTCAATATGATTTCATTGCATGTATGGAGAAGAAAAAGACTAGCCTGATTGAAGATAAAGGAAAGACAAGGCGCAGAGGGCACACACTCGTCAGAACCCCGAAAGACACATCCCACTGATGAGTTTGTTATTGTGGCATAAAATAGTGGCCGTGTGCTGCTTCGTTTGGCCTCCAGTCTTGTGACTGTGGTCAGGCAGCAGGCAGGCAGTGAGACATTAAGCGATTTAAAAAAATTCTATAACCGGCTGCCTATTAGCGTTTTCTTGTTTTTAATACGGCATTGATGTTAGATAGACTAATACTATTCCGTAAATGTCTCTAGAAGGCGGCATCTTAGGCGGCGAGCATCATTTTTGGGGGGATCCCTATTTAAGCAGTGCTACCATACTGTTTGATAGTGACAATGGAATGGACAGCCAAAGCTTCAACCGTTTTTGTTGAATAGTCTTGGAGATATAGAAAAAGACTTTGAGCATTCGATTTGTACAACAATTAAGCAAGTGCATTAAAGTATTCATAACTCACAAATGAAACAAGCTATGTATGAAGATGGGACTTGGCTCATCTGTTCACCATAAACTGGTAAATCCATCAAGCTATGGTTCTTTTTCTATATTCCTTTATGCGCACAAAGAAGAAGTTCATTCTGACACAGAAATGATGATAAAAAACTTTACTGCATTGTCAATAAATGTGCCTGTTACTGTATGAACATGAAAAAAAGATTTTACTCATCATAAACCGGCCAAACTGATGGTGTATATGTTCCATTGAGGTTTCACTGTGTACCAAAGCAACTAAAACATGAGTAAATGATTTTTTCCAGAAATCTATATTTATATGCTATAACCTGACGTACCTGTAGTTTATTTTCTAAATGCGATATGGCTTAAGAAAGTGAATAACCAACTTCATTTCCCACAATTAATACATATACACTATTATACAGTACATGTACGTACATTTATATTGTACCTGTGAAAATAGTGGTATAACAAATCTTTCTATAGTCCTATGGTAGTAACTAATAGCAGCTCCATCTGTTGATAAAGGCAATAAATTTACACATAATAAAATACAGAATTCACACATAACAAAACATTTTATCATCAACACCAAAAATAAATACACCTTTATAATCCATACACTTACGGTATCACTGCATACAATTTCTAATCCGAAAAATTAGGCCATCTAGATTGTTCTAGAACATTCTATCTGTGCTAAATTAGAAGTCCTCAAAAAACATTAGAGAGTATTATAAACATAAGTAACAAACAGCTAAATAATAGCCAGATTGCAGTCTAATACTATTGTAACATCTGTTTTCTATAATTTTATCTGTACATAAGAAGAATTTGGCAAGTAACAAAGCCAGTTTATGGGTACGGGGTATTTAATACATAAAAAGAAGTGAAATCCATGCAAAAAAAACAACAACCAAGCTGTAAAAAGATTTCAAAAGCCCTGGGTAAAAAAGTTGTGAAATCAAAAGCAGGTGGACAAGAAATGACTGCAATAATGTAAATGCTCACTGCAGCTATTTCATGACTGCCACCTTTGATTTCACAACTTTTTCACTTACAGTAGGCTTGTGAAGGCTGCACCTTTTTTACAGCTCAGAAGTTTTTCATAGAGTTGTCTTTTTTACTTTTTGCAATATACGTAATTCATCAGTAGTAAAAAGAAATAATGATGCCAGATATATGAGGCTATAATTTTACAACAAAATTGTGTGTCCCTAAATTAATTACCAAAAAGCACATAGCCATATTACATCGCTTAGTTTTTGGCTATGTTCTGAATCTAGTCTAAAATCAATTAAGTTTGATTTTTGGAGATGTAACATGACATTTACGGATGATTCCTGTTATTGTTATGTGATGAGCAACATACGTATGAAGCCATTGGTATGTTATTACAAATAAACACTTTCCACTACAAGCAAAATGAAATGGGACACAAAGGAGATGGTAAGTACATAATAGATGCATTTGTACCTGCAGTTTGCCAAAAGCACCAGTTGGACTGACAACACCCAACAGTGATAAAACTTAGTGCCAATTATTGAGTTATACTTGCCAGAAGACATCAATCAGTTAGTTAGCAGTGGCAGATTTAGGTGAGTTTCTGTGGTTTTGACAGAAGCCCCCTAGTCAACAGACTTTCAAATAATAAGTAGTCTTAGGGTATGTGAGTTAAGTTACCTTACCTAATGTAGCCATGCATGCCCACATTGTGTAAACACACATACTAAAAAGTCAGGGTTAAAGCATCAGTGACACTTATTTTTCACCTCCCACCATATTAATAATGATCGAGATACTCTAATACAGCAATCAAAGCTACAACTCTGTCACAACGTTTGTACTACAGTTAGCTAGTTTGCTTACTTTATAGTTTGAAGGATTCAATATACTGTAATTGTTTAAAAGTAACTTAAAATCCTATCTCTGAGCTTCTAGAACCTCAAAAATTTCTCTTGGATATTTTATTCCATAACGCTATACATTATTTAGCAACCCTCTTTTAAAAATACTACATCTGCCACTGCATGGCTAGTTAGCCAGCCAGTGAAAAGGTCTAGCCCGTTGCCTAAGCCATTATTGAGTTACACTTGTCTGAAGGTATCAGTTGTCAGTCAGAGTTCAGTTGGTTGGTCAGTTGCTGAGTCAGAAAATTCCTCTGAGAATTTTTTTTTGTAATTTCGTAGTAACCTATGGGAAGCATTTTGGATATAGGCGTGAGTGTTGTCCTGTTAAGTTCCAGTAGTTGTCAAACTTCACTTTGAAAGATCCAATAGTGTTTGTTGAGCCTATTTCCTCGGGACATTTATTCCAAAGCTTGATAACTCGTTGTGTAAAGAAATCTGATCAAAAATTTGTGCCGTGAAGGTACTAATTGTGAGGTTGGTTTCTGTTCAATGTTTTATTATCATGATGAGAAAGTGCGAACCTCCATGATCCCTAATATACAGTACTATGATGTACATACAATACATGGTAATGCTTGGTAGAAGAAAGGATTGTGTACCATAACTACAGTTATAGTTACAGTACCGCTCAAATGTAACGTCATCTTGCGAGAGTGTAAGCAATTAAAAAACTTAAAGGGTGTGGCACTCACTCATGAGTAGTCATGAAACCGGATGAATACTCACAAGCAAAACAGGTGCCACGCCCTTTAATTAGCAAGTTTTTGAATCACTCACAATGACATTACATTTGAGCAGTACTGTATACTACATCACATTATGCATCGTTTAGGTATATTGTGTAATGGAGTCACATCAATAACACCATTCTATGGGTGAACTGTATACATTATTCTAAACAATAAAACACCATATGGCACAAATATTTGGAGAGGGAAATTTTGATAACTCAGATGATTGCATAGTTATTATTTAAGTGGAAATGGTCTTCATAAAGAAGTGGTCTTTACTACGACTACAAGTTACATAGAAGCCAGAATGTGTCATGCACACAAATTCGCTGATGGATCTATTTTGATGGATCAACTGGAGTTGTACATTCAATAAAAGTTACTTTTAAGGTCCACTAAATTGTAAACATTCACTCAAATGTACTTCTATACACATGTAGTCCCTAGGTTTAGTATGTCTATACAGTACTTTTTTAAGAAGGTGGTCTTCATAAAGAGGTGACCACTAGAATCACCACGTGCAGTATTGTAAGAACCCTCTTTATAGCTAAGTGTATTCCATTTACAATAGTGAGTATATGCTTATAGAGCATGTGCCATAAACACAAGTTTTCATACTGAGTAGTGGCTGCTCTATACAGATAACTTAAACAGATACAGTAGAACCTCCTTTAACGGACATTCCCTGTAATGGGAACCTCGGACTCAGTGCCATTGTCCCTACCACATTTGCAATGCCCACAGTATATTAGTAACCTCTGTACAGCAGACACCTCTTTATAACGGCTAATGGACAACCTATAAGTATCCCTGCCATACATTCAATACATGATTTTACCTCTAAATAACAGTTCCGAGTTGCAGTTTCACACTACTCAAGATATAAAATAATCCACTAATAAACTAGTACAAGTAACTCCAATAGTCCATTAAAAAGAGAGAAGACACGACCTGAACCAATTTATTAGAATACTCAGTTTCAGTGCAAGATAAGGGGACTGTTGTGGAACATTTAAAAGAGTTCAAGCTGAAATTATATAGGTATGTGAACTTAGAGAAGAATCAGCTGTATAATAGTCTTCCTCCTATATTGTATGCATAGTACAGTAGCTGGCTACAGTTCTGTGTAAGCCATGTGCCTTATGCAATGTAGCTAGGTTACACTTCGTGGCTAATTTGTGTGCATGTATAGCCTTCAGAATATTTGGATTGGTTGTGACTGGTTATAGCTACTCTTAAAACAATTTTATGAAACAGCTAACCTCAACACCTTATATAAAGCATGGTCTCCAGGTATCCATTATTTAGAGGTTCCACTGTATACATCACAGTTTAAAGATAATTGATAAATCTTACCAGTGGAACACGTTTGTCTTGAAGTGGAGCATTCAACTCCCTATAAATAGCATAACCATAAGACAAACATTCAAACATTACGGACAAAAGCATAAAACACAATTAAATGAACAAACATACTGTAATTGTTACTGAAATCAGTATGGGAAAATTGTGTGCATGAGTACTGTAAATAATGCATGAGCACAATGTCTCAGTGCAGAGAATCTATATGGATCTTGATCTCTGAGGTAGTTATTTGAACTGGTGCAAAATTGGAGTGCAACAAGTATACAAATGCTTTAAAATGTCTTTCCCAATGGACGTCAAGATAGCCTTGCAGCCTTGTAACTAAGTCAACCATATGGTTAAGGCTACGGGTTTGATTTTTTCAATGTTCATTGTTAGTCCCAAGGTATGCCATTTTTCCTACCACAGCAGCTACACACATTTTAAAGATTTTTGCATGACAACCAGTAAAGGGGTAATATTTGCAAACTCAAGCCAAGTCACTTGCTTTTAGTGAATAGTTTAACATTTTTAGTTGTTACATTATATGTAAGAATGCTGCAACTAGAAACAATTACAAAGATGCAAAACAATACAAAGCCCAAGTTGGTGAAATAGAGTAATTGTTGTGGTCTTAGAGCTCACTTACAAAATAAAATACAAATGATTTATTTTATTTGCATGAAATTATAAATAATAACTAACCAAGCTGTTTATTCTATGACTACACCCCATATATATCATACAGTATAGTAGTAGGCATCATGGAGTTTTGGGCTTTCTTGCCCTTCAAAATCGCCCGAAACACAGCCTCAGTTTTCCTTCAAAACAACTTGAACAATTTTTAAACAAATTGCACAAACAAATTTATTAAACAAATTTTGCAAGGACATTTCAGTATTTTAGGTGAACACACACAATTTACCACTGTAAATAAAGTTAACAGACAAGGAATCAAAGCCCGTGTATGGTTGAGATAGAACACATAATTGATAACATTCAGTACCATTACACGTGCGCACATTGATAACGTGATCGCTACTCTTGTGGAAACAGATGCTACTTGGAATTGCTTGTGTCACAAAGGTTGAATTCACCGTAAACATGCCCTTGTCTATATACTACTAACATTGCCAAACCCTTGACTTAAGTAAGGTAATCATGCATGGCTCATGACATTTGTTCAAATAGATTAACACACTTGGCAACCCAGGACATGGGCACAGTCAGGCTACTTGATATGACTTAAAAATTGTTATAGCAATAGAGATACTGCAGCTACATGTAGCTTCCTGACTTAAGGCAGATGCAGGTGCACTTAGCATCCAGCAATGTTCTGGGCTGCCCAATTAACTCCAGACTATGCATATGTATTAGTGCATTCCATGTAGCGGGAGTGTATGCAGGTATAACATTTCAACTTTATACTTAACTGTACACATCATAACCATACTTCTGTACAGATACAGAATACAACACACAGTAGAACTTTGATCCTACAGTTCAACTTGTGAATAGACATATACCTACCAATATGTACCTGCAAAAGGTAGACCTGTCTTCCATCAGTGACCTTAAAAGGGTGCTCCTTGTAATGTTCTATGAGATCTTCGATATTGCCAAACTGCTTGCCACCTCCAAGATCAAACATTTTCCCTCTACTACATACCTTCACATTGACTATTTCCTCCTTTATTCTGAAAGTGAATTAAACATAAAACATTTGCAGGTAGAAATGGGTTTATCTTTCTGTAATACTCACAAAAAGTATTATATATAATAATAATAATGTAAGGCAAAATGGAGGTCATCTACACCTGCAGTTGTATTAATGGACCTATCTTAGTCATATACAGCCTGTCTAGACATGCACTGAAGTAGGGATTAAATTTTCACTTGTATAGCTGCAAGTGTAGGTGCCTTCTGTTGTTTCATGGCTTTTTATTTTTATGATTACAACTTGAATGTAAAATTTATCACTGTAGTTTTGATAACTTTTTGTAATATAATTCATGACTGGTGAATCACTGATCCTGAATACCAAACAAGGAAAGAATAACACCAGACTTATTATAAAATTAATTGCATGACTGAACATGTGTCCCAACCATGAATTACCAAAACCAAAGCAATCAGCAGACTCAACACTAGGCATCAATTTATACATACATATAGTACTGTCCAAACACAATGTTGCCAGCAACAATTGCATGCAATTAAAAAACTCGTTTGACAGGGATGCATGGCAGACATTTCATTTGCGAGTCTTCATCCCTCGACTGGAAGGATGAAGACTTGCAAATGAAATGGCTGCCACGTTCCCTTTTTAAGCAAGTTTTTAATTGCGTGCAATTAGTGCTCGCGACGCTGTGTTTGGATGGTACCATATACTTGTTAGTAATTTACCCACTAAAGACATTGATGACATCATTATGGAAATGCTAATAATTATCAGAGCAAAGGCATCAAGTGTTATAACTGCATGGTAGTATACCACTAGTACAATTGTACGAAATATTGATTTACAGACTATCAATCAGTACAGAAATGCATGCTTTAATTTAAAAGTAAAAACTAGAAATTTAAGAGCATGCATTCGGTAAATTAAAATCATAATTACAGCGACATTTCAATTACCTATCAGATTTTTGGCTGTTACGGTATTGTAGCAAACTACCCATATAGGCACCTTGATTGATTAAAATCCAGCTAGATCATTAAGGGGTACGGTTGACGCGTATTCCTTTTAGTGGCAAACCAATTATGCTAGATTCAACTCACCTACATACTCTTACAAGCAAGGCTACAATATGACCTAGAGTTATCTGCCATACAGCATGGCAGTTGTAGCTGTAGCCATGAATGGGTTAATTAAATGCCATGGAATTAAGTATTGTATGCACATCAGTTCTTTGGGATATACATCCAGGATTTCCTGTACTAAAGTGGCTATAAAATTCTACTGGTTATACCAAGACTTCATAATCTTTTATTATAATTACAACTCAGACCACAAGTCATTTGTATATATGGCTTGGCAGCTATGAATACATCTTCACACCACATACACATTTTACATTTTTATGTCACCACAAGTTTTTGTTGATGTGTTATGCAATACTGTGTACAATAATAAATACAGCTGAAACAAATACTACAGTAATACTTGGAGAGTACTCATTAAGGATTTGGTACTTGGATAGTAAAATTGGTACTTGAGTACTTGTTAAGATCACGTGACCCAGCTCACATGACGTATTTGTCTTCAGGGAGTGACACAGTGAAGGCTGTAGAGTTTTGATTAGCATATTTTCTGTCAGGGACACTAACATCAGTACTTTTATACAATGTGTGTATCATTGTTGTTACTTGAATAGTTGTAAACTGTTTAAGGTTGGTACAAAACATGTCAAATGGGTATAACCAGGGATTTTTCTAGAAAATAAATTCAGGGGGCAATCCGAGTTTTTCAGAAATTGAGGGGGGCAGAACTTAAATTAGGCTAAATCACCTGTTTACTCAGGCTGGTTGAGGCAGAGTTCAGGGGGGGGGGGGGGGGGGGGGGGGGCAAAATCATTTTCAGGAGGGGAAAAATGCCCCCTTTGCTCCCCCCCCCCCCCAGAAAAAATCCCTGGGTATAACTACAAATAGCTAGTATCCGTGAGTACTTGATCGTTAACTCTAGAGAGTACTCGAATACTAAAAAACCATGATCATTTCAGCCTTAATAATAAATGTGAGTGGGAAGAAACCACAACAAGGAAATACTCTTTAATTCAGTTTATATACATAAACCACCGAAACTATGTTTGACAACTGTGTGGTAATTGGATAATGTTTGGTGGTGTGGGAGTTCAGATGGGTTACTTGTTTACTAGTTAACCAACAATATTTGCTTACCACACATGGTAATCAACAGTTTCAAAAAGTAGGGGTGAAGCGAACATCAAATTTTGGGAACTGAATATTTTTCAATTACTAAACAAACAGATGAGTTTTTTATATAGCTAATTGCTTGAAAGAGACTAACTGACATGACAACTTGAATACTCCATAATGAAAGGTCATGTACTTGCTTAAAATGATAGCTTTTCGCACATTTTAGGCAAAATGTCTAGTTTAAAAAGTAAAGCCTACTCATATGTCCAGAGGATAGAAACCACAAAAGAGAAAGCTCAGTATGAATAATCATACAAAAAGCCACAATTACAAAAAAAAGAACACTGTGCCATTTACTTGCCATTAAAATTCTTCAAGTAAAATCAAAGTAATGTCAGCTCACCTCACACATAATGAATAATCACCAGGATTGGAGTAAGATGCTCTAACTAGAAAACTTCCATCTTCTTTTCTCTTCAATAGTGTTTCCACTTCATCAGGACTAATGTCACCATGGTACCACCTGTGCCCAAAATGTAGTACACTAACATCAATCACACAATATACTTGGCATAAGACTCTACCCAAGTAATGAACTCTACTACTTTCATCCTTCAAGGTACCACGGTTACCAAGGTGATACTGTATATACCCTCAATGGTGACTCAAACAGCTTCCTGTTGCACGATCTAAATTGCTGTTGTACGTTTCATTCTCCAATGATATCCCTAAAAGACTTCTTAGACTGCAAGCAATAATGTGACTCACAAAACTGATTGTATGTAATTTTCCTAGCTTAAATCTCACACATTTGATTGCTATCTCTCTCTCACACACAACACAGACGCACATATTTAATGATTTGATTTTTAGTTTAACCTCATGGTAACCAGCATGGCCGTTCTTCCACACACACACACACACACACACACACACACACACACACACACACACACACACACACACACACACACACACACACACACACACACACACACACACACACACACACACACACACACACACACACACACGGTTTTTCATGGCAAAAAATTTCAGTTGCTAGCTAGCTAGCTAATGGGGAAGCTACTAGCCATTAAACAGTGTACTACTGTTGTTGCCCCTGTTGTTGTCCCTTACACTACTGTTGTTGCCCCTGTTGTTGTCCCTTACACTAATTGGTAAATTTATTATTTACTTGGGGGAAAAGGGCAGACAGCAAAACTGATTAAGCCCAAACAATTACAAATTATAAGTGCTGTTCAATCAAGTTTGAAAATGCAGCTAAATTGTTTCTTAGGAAAACAATGCATGGTTTCTTTTGTGTACGAGAAGACCTTTCCACGCCCATCCTGTTAAGGAAGGGGCAAGTTGAACGTGACGCTACTAGAACCCATTAAATTGAAGGCTAGACTACTGAATATTGACTCAGGTGTCTCACGGCTTCAATTGAAAGTTAGCTACTTAGCCGCTAAGCCTAAACGAATACCAAGCCTAAAATCCTCCGCAGTACAGAGGCTCAGAGCTCGCGCAAGGTGAGGGTGATTCCAGAATCACATAGGATCGACACACGCACAACGACTAACCTTCCATCCATGGTATAGTCAAGTCATTTGTAATACAGGGATGACCTCACCAACACTTAAGAAATCGCGTAAGAAATAAAGACTTGTTATATTACTACAGTAATAAAACGATAGTGACGAAATGATAATATTCCACTGATTTACACTCAATTGTGGGTTTGAATTGTGGGCGTGGCTTGCAATTGGGGTTACACAGCTGCAGCAGTAGCCTAAGTAATAAGTACTGGGCTAGAGAATGGACAGATGCGGCATAGCTAGGAATAAAAAAAGCTACAAGGGAGGCCGTCTACACCTACAGCTATACTTTATTAAATACTGTGCAAACCTCCAAAATGGAGTATTTATTATGCACAGATACGGACAATTACACAAAATTTATACAGTAGCTGGTTAATACAAAAATATTTTCAATATTCTCTTCTTCAAATCTTCTACATAGTAGCTGGTAAACTACTTCACATTTAAGAGTTGAAGGGAAAAAGGAGTGCAAATAAACATCAAGGTGAGCTTGCAATTGTTGGAATCTTTGTGAATGACCTCTTGTACTCGAGTTAGTCATTGTAGGAATGTGATGGTTAGGTATACTGTACTACATTATGTAAAATCGTATAGCTACAACAAAGTACGCAAAAAAATTGGAATTTTCAACTAGAGTAGGGACCATAGCACATCGATCAACTTACCATGTACGGTAGGGATATAACACTTTTTATTGTTTTACTGTGATTTAATATCATGCACTACTCCAACTTGTTTCAGTACTTTTTATAGATGTGTTATAGTTCCTACTCTAGTTGAAAATTCCTATTTTTTGTATACTTGTTTGTTCATACAATATTACGAATCAAGAACTGTTCAAAAAGCGGTGGGGACTATTCTACGGAACGGAACGGAACGGAATGATGGACTAAACCACGGAACGGAACGCTTTCTCAAACTGAAGCTTGCAACTTATCATTGTTGAAACTTCCCTTATAAGTTAGCAGTGGCATCTCCAGTGGGTGGTTAAACATAAGATAAAAAGAATTAACGGATCGATTGTGGGTTTTTGTTGGTTGTCATTAGTAACGAAGTATTATTGTGGGATGAGCTGTATCAGTGATGTTCATCCATACGGAAGGGAACTTTATGTGAGCTGTTTTTCTTATTTAGACTTTACAAAACAGTCTGGGCCGGTCTTTCAAGTCATAAGTCAGTGTATAAATAAAGCAAGCAGGAAGATACTGGTAACAGGAAAGAGCCAGCTGAATTAAAACTTGAAGAATTTTGTGCAGTGTGTGAGGAGCAAATATTTTGGCAGACCGCAAGGAGGGTATATTCTGCAAACATCACTGAAGTGTATGCATGGAGTTATTTATATATTAACAGCTGGTGCAGTGGACTAATGCCGTATTCAATAGTGAGCTGATTTTATCTGTTGCACAATTCAAGGATGTGTCTGACTGCTAGCCTTAAATAAGGCTAAATGTCAAAACTCCCAAGATCAGCCAAATCTCTATTATAAGCCGCATGTGAAACCATGCCCGTAGCCACCAGGCAAACGTGATTTGGACCAGGATGTGCGTGTAATTTCAATGTATCTAGTCAGACCTGAAATGGAACACTTACATTAATTACATACCACCTAAGAATCCTAGGATTTCTTAAGTGTAACATTTCACATGCTTCACTTCAAACAAAACAGGTTAAATTTGTTCGTCTATTTTCAAGTGATTCCCAGTCCAGCTGGTCCATGAAATTACAATGGGATCACATGTATTTGTTACAGTGCGGGCTGTCCTGTGTTGGATCTACTCTAGAGTTGAGATTTCAAGGTAGACTCACTGCCAATTTACTGACACTAGTACTGTTGTAGCATGTTTAAGTGGAGGACAAATGAAATAGTAATGCTAGATTATTTATGTATACAAATTCTTCATACTGAAATTGATATCCCATTTTGATTTGTACTTCCACTTTGCAACATATTCAAGAGCAAGAAGCTACCACACTTAATCTCCAACCACTGTCATTAATTAACCAAGATCTAGTCTGTAATTCACCTTACTGTAGTGATTTTATTGATTCATCTGTATGCTTTCTTCATTTCCTTTGAAGTTGTACCAAGAGTTCATAATAAGGTGGGGAGTGTCTAACTTGAATGCATTCACCAAACACCCTGCTTAAAGTAACACCTCGGCCTTATTTCAGAACAAAGGCTTTACCTTCTTCAGCAACTCTAATCAACAGTTTTCTATCCCCCAGTAAAGGTGTTGATTTGATGAAAGGTGAACTTTACACAGGGTGTTTGTACGGGCCATACTGAGAGTTAGACACTCTCCCCCATACAAATCAGTATTACGAACTCTTGGTTGTACAGTATAGGTAAACAAAGATAAGTTTCTCTCCCATCTTATTCTAGGATTTCTATTGACAAGGAAAATTCAATTATTTGTATACAGGCTCAAAATTGAGAAAATATAAAGAAAGTGAATTAATATTATACAGTCAGTTTGTTTTTGGATATTTAATGTCTCCAACCACAACAAAAATTTGATGAATCCATGCATCTCATCACTGGTCGTCTGAACATTCTGAAAGTGATACCTCACTCAATCAACCATATATTCTGTTTATTAGACTGAATAAAGTCATGATTACCTAAACAATCACTTAATTAATGTTTTATAATTATCCTATTCCATTTTCCTGGAGGTTCCACTGATAAAATGCAATTTCAGCAATGATAGCAGCTAGCCAAGCTGCAAGTTGATTCAGAAAGCACTCCATTCTGTAAAATAGACCCCATCCAGAATTCAACTCACTACTCAGGCTGAGATATCTGACAATAGTCCACTACTCTGTTAATGAATCATTGATGTTCACACAATATAGCCTCCTTGAGGTATCTGAATGTTTGCTCCTCACACACTGCACAAAATTCCTTTAGATTCTACTTAGACTGAGTTGATTCAGCTTGTCACCATACTTGTTTCCTTTGTAGTGTAGCTATACGCATACTGATTTATGCCGATTAGAAAGGCTGGGCCTCAGACTGTACATTCTAAAGTTAAGTAAGTAAAAATAACTCACATACTAATAAAAAAAGTCATGCATTAAGTTCCCTACTTGATATATCCGAAGATGAAATCACTGAGTCAGCTATTCCCACAATTAGTACTTCGTTACTAATGACAACCAACAAGAACCCACAATCGATCCTTAAATTCGTTTTATCTTTCTTGGGGTACGTTTGATTACCTGCTGGAAGTGCCACTGATAACTTGTACAGCAATGGTAAGCTGCAAGCTTCAATCTGAGAAAGCATTCCGTTCCGCAGTTTAGTCCATCATTCCGTTCCGTTCCGTTCCGTTCCGTTCCGTTCCGTTCCGTAGAATAGTCCCCACCTCAAAAAGCACCTCTGCAATCCATGCATACCGAAAGAAATGGTGCTGCGAATCCCAGCTGCCAATTATCATTTGAAAAGTAAAGTATCCATTACACTTCATTGTTGGCTATGTTCAACCCATTACACAATATTACGAATCTAGAACTATTCGAAAAGCACAGCACCTCTGCAATCAAAGTAGCCACTGTGAAAAATACATGATAGACAATTTCCATTACGAAGGGAAGCCAACATGTGCTACCACCAAATCAACACTTTTTGCTGCCAACAAAGATGAATGGGATACAAAGGAGGATAGTGGTAAGTCCATGACGAATGCCAGCATTGTACGTACTGCGGTAAGCCAAAAGGCACCTCTCGGGCCGAAGTGGCATTGAATAGTGAAAAAATCAAGCCTGTAACCTTAGTCGTTATCGAGGTATGCTTGTCTGAAGACATCAGTCAGTTACTCAATCAGTCAGTCATCACTAAAAATTCTGCAGCAACTTGTTGAAAGCATTTTGGGTCGATCTGAAGGCTTGTTTAGGCTTAGTTTTGCCTAACCAATACTGCGTCACCATCGTCTGGGAAAAGTGAGGCTGGTTTTGGGTGTTTTTTCATGGGTCACACCTACTCCTTTGTGAAACGTGAAACCTCATGACGTTGTTCCAAGGAAGTGATTGTAACATTTCTGTAACACTATTATGTTAATCCAAAGTTCCCATGGCCAGTCACAAATCTTGCAGCTCTTCGCTGCATGTGCTGCTTCAATCGAGTTAATGCTTGCTTTTGTGTATGGAGACCACACAGTATGCTTTAGCATTTTCACACAGTACTTGTGGAAGTTTAATAAGTAGTTTAGGTCCACTACTTAATAATAGCTGCAGGTGTTCCCTTTTTCATAGTTTCCGTTTTATTTCTATGATTCCAGACTCAAATATAAGTAAAATTTTGTGCTTGTTTGTTCTTTCTTTGCAGTAGCATAATTCACTATTGCTATAAGCCAGCAACAAAGGAAAGAATGGCAGAAGCATTATGAAAATTAATTGTGTGACTGAATGTGCACCCCAGCTGACTATCAATTACCATACCACTATCGCTTACAGCTATGTACAGTGGTACAGTACAAGATGCACTTCATCCAGTCACTACAAAAAATTGCATACAATTCTTGTGATAGCCAGCACTGAAGAATCAACACCTATCAAAGGTAGGTCAATGGTACATGCATTAATTGAATTGTAGCTGCTGTGGTTGGCAAAAGACACATACATGTTGGGCTGAAGCATTGCTGAGCAGAGAAAAATCAAGCCTGTATATTAACCATAGTCGAGTTGTGCTTGGCTGGAGGCGACCGGCATCAGTTGGTCAGTCAGTCAGTCAGTTAGCAGAAAATTCAATTAAACTTTTTAACTCCATAAAACGTTGGAAGGGCTTGGGGTTGCTCTGAAAGCATTTTGTATTTGTTTATGCCTACCAGTGCTGTCAAGCTGTTGTGAAAGAAAAGCGAAGCTAGTTTTAATGCCTCTGCCATTTTTTGAGTAGGAAAATCCAAACCTTAATGATACCTACTATACTGTCTATACATGCAGCACTGCTGTATTGGTGTCCTCCAGAATTTTCCTCTTGTGATCAGATTATTATTATTGCTCTCTCAGTCTTTAAAGTTCATTTTTTATTGTATATATCATCAGTGCTGTTGGCTTAGACATTGATTAGTACTTGGCTAGTAGCTGTATAATCATGAGCTGGCTGAAACCAACTATCAGGGATACAATTTTGGTCATGAGCCTGGGAATTTATTCATGAGCCAAAACTCCCAAAAGTACAGTTAGCTATTTTGTACGTATAGTATAATATCTGAGATTTTTTCAAGGTGGTTTCCAGATCTGGTAGCGAGTTATAGGTGCAGAGGTGTGGGGGTGCAACTTCCAGCTACTGACAGCTTTTGAACATTAGAATGCTTCTAGATGCATAATTTCATGAATATATACAAGCTATTTTCAATATGCGTTGTATTTGAATCCTACGTAAATGTCAATTTTGGATTATGGGTGGTCAGGTAGCTATTGTAGTGACCCAAACACATATCCAGATTCTTGACTTAAAATTTCAAGATTTAGCAACTAAATCATTCTTTAAACTTAATATACCCATTTTTAAATTGCATTTTGGTAACATAGCGATGCATGTACAGCTAGCATGTTGGCAATGCATTGCATGTTAATGGCTTAAAGGAATTGACGGTGCTAATCTGCATTTTGTGATTACAATTTCAGGCACTACAAAACTTACAATTACAAGAGTACAATCCCATGCATGCAGATATGGGGTGCATGCAATACAGGCAATACTGGGATAGCTACAACAATTAAATTCCTACCCATTCAAGGGTAGAATAAACCACAGATGTCTTGAATTACAAGAAAATTTAGAAATCTAATATTGACAGCACAATGCTAGTTTCAATTGTTTCAGACACGATAAAGGTGAGTTTCCAAAATTCAGTCACATATACATAATTATCTCAGTGGGACCCACAGCTGCAAGGAGGCACCTGAAAGTCTGTGATACTGTGAACCATAACACAGTTGCCGCATGCTAATTATGTACTATAATTATTATACAATGTAAAAAAATATACCAGAAGATAAAAACCATACAATAGGGGTCATTTGTTATTTCTATCACTAATTGGGCACTTTAATTTACAATCTCTGTCTACAGCACATGCAACTGCAAAATCTGTTGTCAACCCAGGAACATAGTCTTCATATTTCGTTGAAGCATTATCTGGCAGACCAAACCAAAAGAAGTATCCTGAAGGTTTCTTTGGGTCCTCTAGTGGTTTTGTCCAAGCTCGTAGGGATTGTGCAGTTGGAAAATCTTTTTTAGGTGACTTCAGTGTATTCCAGCCAATACATCTGGTATTCTTGGGTGGGCTCTTAGGTGGTCCTTTCTAAGAAGAGAATACCACATCTAAATAAAGCATTCAACAAAATATACCAGCAATGTACATGTACAGTACACATTCTAAACATTAACCCATTAACAACCACTGCCACCATATGGCGGCATGGCATCATAACTCACTCATAGAATAAACTTTAGCCTAGCTATAACTTGTAAAATGCATTTCATATCAAAATGCCCTAGTACTGAAACGGACATGCCCATAGAGGTCCCGTTTCTGGGATACCTGGATGATGGACTGGATCCTTCCTGGACTAGTGTGCATTTGTTATGTAATAGCGTAAAGTGTAACCTGTTATAATAGGCGAATTAAATCGTTCTTCGAATTAAAATCTAGTAGCTGCATGATAACATAGAAAGTGTTATACACCAATAGAGACAGGTAAAGTCGACAGTTGGCTGCTTTATCCCAGATGTGGCATGGTGGACACGAGTGCAGATACGCATGCGCAACAGCAGAAACGGGACAAATCACGAAGAAACCGGCTGTGGAATGGACTGCACTGTATGTAAACTGTATAGAATAGTTGTTTTGAGTGTACAGTAATACACCTTAGTAAATAGCTAGTTGGGATTCTGTTGCTTTTCGGGCTGGATTTTACTAAAGTTTAGATTTTGTTGTTTGATAACTTCATTGCGGTTACTGCTATGTAAACAAAACAGCACAGTCGACCTCCTTAAGTTTATAGTGAGTATTTAGATATATGGTTACTAAGTAGTTCGGTGTACTGGACAGTTAGTATGATGCGATTCAGCAATTCGGCCAGGTGTCCTGGAGAATTTGGCCATAAATGGGTTAAAAGTAGACTCATTGTGTTGTATATATCATGCACTAATGGCCAACATAATACTCACCAAGAATTTTATGCCTTGTGTCTGTGATGCAGTATCCCATTGTATGTAGTAGCCCAGGTGGTAAGCACTCTCCATACATATGGCATCACACCCCTCAGGAACATAATATGTGTGATATAATCTGAAGTAACCTGCAGCAATTTATTTGTCCATATCACAAATCCAAACTGAACAAAATGGCCACTGACAACCTACATTGCTCATAATCACTTCCTTTAGAATTTCCGTGAAGATTCAAAGAGTATCGGCCATTTGTACCGCATATCTGGATTTCCCCACTTCCCAATCTATCTAAACCACACAAGTACGGTACTGCATACAGTGATGGTGATGATGTTCCATACCCCCATCTGATGTTAGCGTAAAAGTACCTCGATACTCCCACTTAACATTACTCACAGGCTGCCACCGATCATCACAAGTACAACTACCCTGCAAAGGGTTATATAAATATAGCATCGCATTTCCAACAGCAACTGATATATGGTACCGCTCAAATGCAATGTCGTCTTGTGCAAGTGAAATGGATTCCATGCTCTTTAATTAGCAAGTTTTGCACTCACACGAGATAACGTTGCATTTAAGCAGTACTGTAAGTAGTGCATTTGTAATTGATGCTGTTGGCCATATAGTGCTATTTATAATAAATGGTTATCTTAAAAGTGATGTGAAATTCTTCCACCATATGTTCAAAATGAGTATTTGACATTCGTCTTTTACCACAGTACCCCTTGTTAAAATGACTGTCCTATTAGACTAATGTCCATTGGAATAATTGAAGAAAAGCAACTTTCCCAAACAAATTCATTTATTTGAATTACCTAGAGCATTGAGGTTGGATAACTAATGTGCTATAATACATGACGAAGTAGCCATAATCTTACCTGTGACAATACTGGTGTGAGGTATCTATGGAAAGTTCTACTGTGATTCAAGCCTGCTACATGGAGAAAACAATGACGTACAGAACCACATTCAATTGTTATATATTCATACGTACCAGCTGAAACATAATTAGGATCGGGTTCAATTTCCTACAAAAAGGTAGAATTATTCATGTGAAAATCTGACATTAAATGGACCCACTCAAAATTACATTAGCACATAAACCATTTTTACAAAGGGAAGGAATGCTATCGGTGTACAATTAATCCATAGTGGTGAAATTGCACCTAATATAAGAGATGAAATCACTGCAGGTGGTTGCTCGGATATGTGACCGAATTTTGGGAAACCGTCAATTTACGCACAATAGTACTTTTGTAATAAATGCAAAGGGCAAAAAACAATTTCCAAGAAAAAATTACACAGTTTTATTGCCTCACTGGCCAGTGAATTAACACTCCAATGGACAAATTCTTGGTATCACTGTGTTAACATATTCATAGGGAGCTCAAAATGTAAATAAGGTGTATCTCCATACACAGGAGGGTTTCTGAGTTACAAATATTTGTTTATGTTGCACTGATGAAAGACTTTACCAATGATTTTTTTTCAGTGAATTCGATTTCCTTCTTGAACACAGAAGCATACCTTGGGCAAAAACTATACCTTGGTGGATTTACAAATTCATGGCAAACACAATTAATGAGCCAAAATTCAACCCCGTACACTGTTGTATCAGTAAGTTATGTAAGCGTTGCAGATTATTTTCTTGGTGGCTTCTGTGCATATTGATTTATTTGTTCGTCTGGCTGTCTAGTGCTGTATTTCCCACACTGCTTAACTTATGAAACTAAAACTTAGCCAGCCCATTCCTCTGTCCCTATATAGATAACAAAGAGCAGAATTTTGAATAAAATTAGGTCTCATATGTCCAGCAACTAGGCATCACTGAATCATAATTTTCGTGATGTTGGGTTCACAGCACATTTTAACCATGTAAAAGATGGCTAAGACACAGACGTCAGTAAATTATAATTTTAGTTGTGTACTTATCTTAGCACCCTAGTTTACTGTAGGCATCCTTAACAAGATAATATGGATAGAAATAGCACCACTAAAACCCACAATTGCTTCTTTAAAAAAGCACTGTTAACTATTATTCACTGTGACTATTATACATGATCCACTGCCTTGTCAAGATTTATATTATATGCATCATGAATTATCAGACACAAATCATGATACTTGTAGTCAATACCTGTTGAAGTTTAACTTGTGCTCCTTCATTAACACTGAATGGATACATTTTGTAATACTCGATTAGGTCTTCAATATTATCAAACTGCTTGCCAAGTCCAAGGTCAAACTTCTTTCCTTTGCCAAATATCTTCACGTTGACTATCTCATCTTTTACTCTTAAATTGGAAGAACAACTACAGTATTAGACATTAACTCAATAGGAGTACAAAGAATAATACATTCTTTACTTATTGCACATCTAACATTACCATTAATAGCTTTTGTTAAAGGGATATTCTACACATATATGGTGCCTAAAACAAGCAAAAAATTAGAAATTTACATGTGATCATAATTATAGATCACAACAATGAAACAAGGAAGGTTGTCTATACTTGTAGCTATACTAGTGTAATATAAATCCTAATAAAAAAGTCGATAATATAGCTACGTATGACTGAGTAGGGATTCAATTAATGTCAACTAGTTTAGCTACTGTACAAGTGCTGATGACCTCCCTTGTTTTATTCTCTTATATTACTACGTGTGATCTCCACACTTCTTTGTTTATCTTTTGTAACATAATAATATTGTTACTCCAAACTAGTTTGCATATTGAAATAAACTGCATTGAGTACAAAACGTGTGCTACAAAAAAGAAGACTCAAATTGATGAAACCTATATACCATCATACTTGCCCCTTCATGGAGAGTAAGAATATCTTCTGTGCCATGAAGCGAACATGACAGGGTCGGATCTAGCACTGCAATGTGGTGGTAAGACCATCTGAGTAGACTAAAAGCACCTCCCAAGAAATTTTCTGCTCTGAAATGGTATCTATAGCACTTAGCTCAAATTTGATGCAGTGGTTACTATGTGAAATACAAGATTATAATACACATTGTTGACACAAGCAATATCCCAGTGGCAAATCAAACAATGAGTCCACTGATGATGAAGAACAATTCCGAGACGGAGAACGCATGAGGTTGGCCAATAATCAAAGAAAAAAACAAAGTCGATTGGTTGGTTTGGCATTGAAGGATATCCGACAAATCAAATCGTGAGTCCACCGACAATGAAGAATTATTCCGAGCCATTGCATGTGCATGTTTTTTTAATTGCATGTGCTATTTTCTATTTGAAGTAGCTATCCAAAAGTTGGTATGGCCAAAACCATACCGGCCGTACTGCTAGGTCCAGCCTTGCATGAGTTATGCTAACATTAAAATTGTCACCATTTTAAAGCTTGAACAGCCTTCCTGCTTCCCATGGGTGGATATAGGCCAAACACTGTATCTTGATGAATTCCCCAGTTCATGGTGAATACAATGAGACAAGTCCCAACTCCATACCATGTTGTGTTTGTGACTTAAATAGCTAATATTAGATGAGTGCTGTAATTTAGTGGTCACCATACAAATTTGTTGTTTTGCTCTTCCTACTATCTATCATAAGTATTTACCAGAAACTGTAACAGCCCAAGGGTTTTCCCTCTAGAAAATAAGGAAGTCATAGAAGTTCTAGATAAATGCAAACTGTAATGTATATAGATGTAATGTGTGCAGTTATATTGTAAAGTAGGTTCATGTGATGTTGCATTGAATGAATGTACACATTGTGTTGGATACCAAGAATAATGTTACACAACCTTTTCAGGTTTTTGCTCAGCGGGTCACAATTTATGAGAACCAGCACATTCCGTATCAAAAAAAAATGATTGTCAATTACTAAAATGTAATGAGGTGGCCATTCCATTTTATTTTCCACCAGGGGCGTAGCTAGCCAGACGGTGGTGGGGGCCCCACAAAACACTCGACATTGTTCATAATTGCACAAAAGGCTAATGACCCAATGATGGGTTAGCCAACATACGGTGTTGTATTATTACAGCTTATGTAACTAGCTACATAACTACTTCATTACTGCCGGATTGCTACAAGTTATCACTTATCAATGGAAGTATTTTCGTCTAGCATCATCGCACGTGCCACAACTGTACTCCAACAAAATCGCCCACAATTCAGTAGAACTGTGTCACAGTTACTCATAGTCTGTGCTGCAGTCCTAGCACACTGGCATAGTATGACGAGCTCACTCACTTCAGCCGGCGAAATTCAAACGCCATGTATTGGCACGGAATCCCAACTCTACACCTTTCCTGTTAGAATTTGTAAGCTTGTGACGGATCATCTGACTGACTGACAAAGTGAAAAAATTAAACTGGCATGCCACTACACTGTACGAAGACCCAATGTGATTAACTCGGGAAAATAAAGTTGGTCCATTTAACACTTTATCACCTCGTAGGTTTGTAGCATCATTGCATATCACTTGTCACTTCTGAGTTGCGACTCTTGCGAAGTCACTTTGAGCAGGTCATTTGTCTTTTTAGGTTCGAAAAATGCACTATCACATGAGTAGTGTAGGCTAAATATAGAATCGAGTCTAATATTTTCGTTCGGTGAAGGTATAGTGTCTATACGGGGGAAACTCCTGGGGATTTGGGCATACCTTATTTTTAGCGCATCGTTTTATTAATTGCTTGTAACGCGCAAGAAATCATCGTATTATTATCACCATTCACAAACGAGTTGAATGTTGTGTGCACTCGCGTAGTAGCGTACAAACAGTAATTTGGGATGCGTGTCAGTTACTGGAAAGCTTGAGACGGAAGTTTAAAAAAAACATCACTTAGTGATGGGGGGGGGGAAATGCCTCCCCTTGCTCTCCCTTGGCTATGCCACTGTTTTCCACCCATTGTTCCATGAACAACTCACAGTATGAGAACAGTACAAGAAGTGTCTCTACAATCAATCCACTCACTTTGGAAATTATGGACGATAGCCACAAGAAGGCACAGTGTGCTACCTGCAAATCAACATCTATGAGGTAGTGAGATAAGATACAGGAGGACAATGGTGCTTGAATTGTAGCTGTTTTAGTTGGGTAAAAAGACAAATCTCAGGTCAAACAACATCATATATGCAGTGTGAAGAAATCAAGCCAGTAGCTTTAACCATAGTTGCATGAGTTACGTGTGTATATATATATATATATATATGCATAGCTGAAAGCATCAGTTAGTTAGCTGGTCAACTACTGGAGTAGAAATTTCAGGTAAAGATTTTTAAAAGAATTCCATAGAAACTTGATGAAAGTGTTATATGGTCGACATTGGGATATTTGCATTAACCAATATATATACTAACAAGTTGGTGTGAATAAAATGTTTTGAGTAGTATTGTTGGGTAGGAAAGTATACTACCATACTGTATGATATGCTAACTAGACACTAATAGCATTGTGGGCAAGCCTGAACAGCTATAGAGGTAATTCATTGGTATACAAATGGATTACCATGTTCATGCAGTGTTGCATATTTCAGTGTTTTTCTAACAGACATGATGAAATTGATGATATAATAATAATAATAATAATAATGGCTCTATATTAATTAAGATCATCAATTACTATAATATTATGTGCAGTGTTACATACAGTACTTCAATGTTTTTCATTACTTCTATAGACATGTAAGTTGTTAATAATGATTATTAATAAGTGTGTGACTAGCTTCAGTAAACAATTGCAGCATGTTTACCATGACACTGTTGAAGGCCAAGCACTCTCTTCTGTGGCATCTATTCTGATGTCCCTCTCTTTGCTGGTTTCCATGTCCAGTTGTTGTATCCTACACTTACGCATAGTGTGTACCCACTGCAGATCAATTCCTTGCTCAAACCGAAAACAAGCACACCTAGTTCTGTCTTTTCAAGCCCTCTTCTCTTTTGTTCAGGTGTTTCAGACAGGCAATGAGCTCTTTCTTTCAGACACCTTCTGTGTAGGTGATGCTCTTTTTGGCTCATTGTGGCTTCATCCATCTGTCTGTCTGCCACTTGCACGTGTAATCAACCAGCACATGTACTGTTGGCACAGTTGAAAGACATGTGTCCATCGTATTTTACTGTTTACAGCCGTGACACCAATGAATCCATACACACGTACTCATTAGCTGCAATAAAAAGGTTTAGTTTAACTGTAGAATATAATATGGAAGCAAAATGATAGAAGATCACTTAACCATACATGCAGTGCTTGGCAGACCACATCCAGTCAATACAATGATATCATTTCCAAGAAGAGTTGAAACATTAGAGAAGTCTGTGATAGTTTCATTTCCAAGAAATACCGCACAGTACATGGATCAGTAAGCATGAATACAATACAATTAATCATGATCACATAAGGTGCTTTGCTGGCTGCTCATAGTGTTGATGTTCTGTACTATACATGTTGTAGGGTCTGCTGATAAGTGGCCAAGAATTAGAAAATACCCTTTAATTCATATCACAATTAGCAAAAAGGATGCAGTAATAAACCACAACAATTGGTGTGATCCAGGAAGCAGGAAATCAGCCATTTGTTACCATGATCTTATTCCCACATTTTTTCACAACTATACATGATGTCACTACATGTATTTTATGCGCCAATTATTTTTAGCAATCACATGAGCAAATTAGCCATGTTGAAAGGATGGGTATCGAAGTATCGTGATAGGTATTGCGAGCATTTTCAAGCGTTCGTTGTCCCATAAAAGTTCACAAAAATCCAAACATTGCTCTCGACATTACAAGAAGCAGCGAATGATGCTTTCACTTGTACAGTAGCTACCACTCGAATGCAACATCACTATATACATGCAAGTGCAATCGATTAAAAGACTTGCTAATTAAGGGCAGAAACATACATTGCCAGTGAAATGTAAAATTTTATTGTATCTAATTTAGTCTTAAAAACAAAAATTTAGCTATTATATGGTTTCATAAGTAATAAAGGCTACTGGTATCTTGATAATGCTACACAGTATGGCTTAAGACACGACAATGTTCATAATCTACTAGTAGGAGAATTTGACTAACCTCACACACAACGAGTAATCACCAGGAGATTTATAAGATAGCCTGACTAGAAAACTTCCATCTTGTCCTTTATCATTTAATAATGATTTAACCATCTCCGGATAAATATCACCATGATACCATCTATATTATAATGGAAGTTAGGCCAAAACATTTTACTACAGCATGTTTTACCTGGCTTTAATGTTGCTCTCGTTATTAAGAGGGCTTGACAGGTGAATAGCTCCACCTCTGTTTCTCCTCAAGACACCATGACCATCTAGGTAGTGTTGGATTATGTCAAATGGTGAATCAAATTGGTCTGTATCACACAGGCTGAAATAAGGTTCAGTATATTTCATCCTTAAGTGTATAACTTCATCAAAGTTTCTGTAATAATATATTATAGCTACTACTGTTAATTTGTTTGCTTACAATACTGATAGTGTGTAAGTTTTGGTGTCTCCTTCACTCCGTCGACACAAAAAGCTGCCATGGTTCCCAGATGCTATGAGCAGTTGCTCAGCCTCCTCACCAGTGATATGAGGATGAAAACACCTGTAGCACAATACAGCCATGCTTACATGCATATTTTATGCTACACAATTACCAAACACATTAACAGAATACTGAGACTAAAAGTAGACTATACCAGTACCTAGTTATCTATTGCAGTTTATAATAGTCGACCTCAACCTAATTCATTACTACCAACAGAAAGAATCACGTTTGCAGGCTTTGCCTTTTGTGTGACCCTTGTCTTTTGACAAAAATCGATAATCTAATCTAATCTAATCTCTAATCAAACGGTCAATTCTGTTGTTTTTGTGCTTGTCGACTAGCCAATCAGTCAGTGTTCGGATCTGTGATTCGAGTTAGTACCCATGCAGCACCAAAAACAAACCGATCAGTCCAGGAGCACGCACAAAACTATGATGATCGGCTCTACTTCACTGTACACAGTAAAGTACCTGTGATCCACAATTGACTGCATTAACGAGTGCATTAAAGGATGAGGTAAACGGGGACCATCGCTTTGAAGTCACGACTAAAGAATACACGCCGAGATACACGACGAGATACACGCCGAGATACACGCCGCGCCCAGTCAATTTAAAAAAAAAAGGAAAAAAGAAAGGCCACTCCAAATAAATTCTGTTTCCCGTCCTGGGCCCAGGAATATTGTATGCGGCGGGCTGCTCATTTTCATAATTCCGTTATAAGATTCAGGGGCGGTTTTAGGGGGGTTTCCAGAAACATTCTCTGAAATAGCGCGCGCCCCTATGATTCGTCTGGGTGATAAAAATTACAAGGAGTTATACATATTATGTTATATTATGGCTTTTTCTATTGGCTAAACTTCATAATTTTGCCTTTGAAATCACTTTCACAGCGTTCAAAACCACTTTTATTTTTGTCTTCAACTTGCAGCTAGGCTGAAGTTGCAATTCCACAGAACCAGAAACCCCCTCTGAAAATTTCTATCCGCCCCTGAGACGTTAAACAGGCTGTACGACCAACAGACCTTCAGCACTTGTACTGTAAAGCCTTAATAAATAAAATAAAGTTTGGCAGCTTTTCAGGCCATTATTTGCCTAGCACAGCTATTACAAAGAAACTCTATAAAAGCATGCTTAATGCTTGCATGTACCTTTGGAGAAATAACACAAACGTGAATTTGGACCGACTTGATAGCGCACTGACACAAGACACGTGAGCTGACACTATTACAAAATCGCTTTTACATAAGCATACAAGAATAACCTGAAAATAATGGAAGAATATGGAATAATGAAATATTTAGAGCTGATAGTAACCAGATGCGGGAGGTGGACGTGAAACAGAATTTATTAGCCTTATGCACCGAGTGAGAGAAGGGTTAACGTACATGATGTGGGCGGAGCTCAGCTTTTCAAAAATAAATAATCAACTTAAAGAACACTTCTGGCATCAGTTGTTCAGTTCCCTTTTGCTTAATTATATGATCATATGACGATTCTTTATATCGTAGCATCTCGCACGATGTAAATCTTTACAACACTACAGTATTAGCAACGCAGCAGCAGCAGCAGCAGCAGCAGCAGCAGCAGCAGCAGCAGCAGCAGCAGCAGCAGCAGCAGCAGCAGCAGCAGCAGCAGCAGCAGCAGCAGCAGCAGCAGCAGCAGCAGCAGCAGCAGCAGCAGCAGCAGCAGCAGCAGCAGCAGCAGCAGCAGCAGCAGCAGCAGCAGCAGCAGCAGCAGCAGCAGCAGCAGCAGCAGCAGCAGCAGCAGCAGCAGCAGCAGCAGCAGCAGCAGCAGCAGCAGCAGCAGCAGCAGCAGCAGCAGCAGCAGCAGCAGCAGCAGCAGCAGCAGCAGCAGCAGCAGCAGCAGCAGCAGCAGCAGCAGCAGCAGCAGCAGCAGCAGCAGCAGCAGCAGCAGCAGCAGCAGCAGCAGCAGCAGCAGCAGCAGCAGCAGCAGCAGCAGCAGCAGCAGCAGCAGCAGCAGCAGCAGCAGCAGCAGCAGCAGCAGCAGCAGCAGCAGCAGCAGCAGCAGCAGCAGCAGCAGCAGCAGCAGCAGCAGCAGCAGCAGCAGCAGCAGCAGCAGCAGCAGCAGCAGCAGCAGCAGCAGCAGCAGCAGCAGCAGCAGCAGCAGCAGCAGCAGCAGCAGCAGCAGCAGCAGCAGCAGCAGCAGCAGCAGCAGCAGCAGCAGCAGCAGCAGCAGCAGCAGCAGCAGCAGCAGCAGCAGCAGCAGCAGCAGCAGCAGCAGCAGCAGCAGCAGCAGCAGCAGCAGCAGCAGCAGCAGCAGCAGCAGCAGCAGCAGCAGCAGCAGCAGCAGCAGCAGCAGCAGCAGCAGCAGCAGCAGCAGCAGCAGCAGCAGCAGCAGCAGCAGCAGCAGCAGCAGCAGCAGCAGCAGCAGCAGCAGCAGCAGCAGCAGCAGCAGCAGCAGCAGCAGCAGCAGCAGCAGCAGCAGCAGCAGCAGCAGCAGCAGCAGCAGCAGCAGCAGCAGCAGCAGCAGCAGCAGCAGCAGCAGCAGCAGCAGCAGCAGCAGCAGCAGCAGCAGCAGCAGCGAACAGACAGATCAGAGCAGATGTCATGCAGTCCTGTCAGGCTTTGCGTATGATGGTTCTCGTCCCATTGCATACAGTAGGTATGCATACAAATTATCTATAATTATTCACCTGGTCCCCGTCTCCCTTGGACCCCGTTCACTCTCCCGTCCCCAATGGTCCCCGTCCCTGTTTACCCCACCCACCACTTTTCCCGCCACTTTTACCCAAGGAGCTCAACCTGAACCTCAAGCGAAGTCGTATAAACAAACAGGAGATTATTTAGGGTGATGCCGAGTGAAGTTTGGATATCGATGATACTGCTCTCCACTACAGGTTAGCTACTCTCCGTGGCTAGATCACTACTTTTCCCTCCAACCGAGCTACAAAGAAAAGTAGTCGTCTGGCTACGTGAGACTTATACCGTATAGCTGGTAATTTTCGAAAGGTTTTTATTTTCGGATATTTCGAAGAGGCCCTTCTCTTCGAAAATAAATACCCACGTCCGGTTGTTCTTCGAAAATAAAGTTCCACAAGTGAAAGCAACGATCCAACTCAGTTTCGGTGATTCGCTTGTGTATTCCTCGAGTTTTAGCTCAGTATTACTGATGATAATAACTGTATCATTACTGTGCCAATAACCAGAAAATAGGTGATCCAGAATGGGAATTGATGCCGCCGGTCTGCTCTAGAATCTATGTTAGCTACGATCGAGCATGCGAGCCAGTGAATCTATTCCACTCGAAACTCCCTCAGTCTTCTCTCCAGTGCACAGAGATGGGGGTTATTCCATCAGCAAGTCAGTTTTTGGCAAACATTCACGCACCTTCATAATTTGTGATACGAATTTTCGTTTATTTGAAATCCATCCGGACTTCGAAATATACACTCTTCGAAATTAAAATCCTTCGAAATTCAGATTGTGCTTCTTGTGCAAAATTTTCTGTTTCGAAAATAACCCGCTATACGGTAGTTATATTGTCTAGACTACATATGATACGACTATAGTGCATGGTGCCGGTTGTTAGGCCAATGCAAGGGGCCCGGCGACTGCTGGCCGGGCCCCCACACGAACTGGAATCCAACACAAATCACTTGGAATTCGGAATCTGCGGAATGTTGGACAAGAATCAATCTGAAGTCTCAGAATTTCACTCAAGTAAACATCTTTTATGTCCGTATAATCATTAAACTATATCTAATCAAAAACAGCCAAACTGTAAAAATAAGGTGCGGCCCCTAAAAAGGCCATTGTGAAAAAAGGTGTGAAATCCAAGATGGCGGCCAAGAAATGGCTGTGATGGTAGATTAATGGTAAAAAATTTAATAACGACAATTAAGGTGAATTTGTGTTGCCTCCTCCAAGTTTCACTAGGATTCGGCACCAAATTCACCTGAACTGTCGTTATTAAAATTTTTACCATTAACCTACCATCACAAGCATTTCTTGGCCGCCACCTTGGATTTCATCTTTTTTCACCATGGCCTTTTTCCATTAACCTACCATCACAGCCATTTCTTGGCTGCCACCTTAGATTTCTCATCTTTTTTCTCCATGCCCTATTTAGGGGTCCCACCTTTTTTTACAGCTTGGCTGCTTTTGATTAGATATCACTTCTTTTTGTATCTGTAGCTATACCCCAAATCCAGCCTATGGGCCCTATGGCTGGCTTTGGGCCTTTTAAACCTATCTTTTTTCTTTACCACAGGAAGAAGAAAAAGACTTTAAGCAGATTTTTAATGCTTCAATTTTATCAGTAATTATACTAATTATATACATATTATTTATGACATGCCCTATAGGATAACTTGTTCACAGCTGCATGATCTCTCTACTACGTAGGGCTCTCAGTTTCGATTAATTTATTAATCGATTAATCATCGATTACTAAATTGATTAATCTATATGTATATAGCAAACAGTGTATATAGCATCAGCTACACTTATTCAATACTGTATACAGTATAGCGTAACCTGCCAAGTATCGGCATAAACTTGTTCGCCCGGGTGTCCTTCTGTAACACAAGAAGATACAGCCAGCTATTTTTGCATGCTGGTAAAGCACTTCATCGATCCTTTGCACAAGAAAAATTGGTTTGATATTCGTTTCGTACTATTACTATTGACAGAACTAGCAAGTGTGATTAGCTATTTATCATCACCCAGTATGTATTATCATAACCCTGTACATTCTTCTATGCTTTGTTATCATCACCTCTTTGGAATTTTTATCACAGAAGCCCGCAACTATTTTTTACCACTACAGCCACGATATCAATATACTGTCTTATCACCCACCTACATTTGCGTATAATTGAAATGTTAATAACACACGTAATAATAGAGATAAAATTCAATGACGAACGTATTATCAAAGCGTAATGACACTATGCCAACTAAACCACACAGTTAGAACATATCCTTTCTTCTCCAGACTCATCTAGGGCAGTTTTACTGATGCAGTCGACATGAATCCACCTTTTACACATGCCCTTTGCCCATTCTGCACCATTGCTCATCCTGACATCGTCCTCATAAGTTCCAAAACATTCACAACGCTCGTAATCTTGATCAGCATCTTTCATTCACAGCAGAAGTATAGTGGGCTCATTCTGTGTGTTTTCTGGCCTTGTATCTTGTGTCATCTCATCAAGAGAGGTGGATGTGGGCAATGTATCATCACCACTCTGTGCCTTTCCCTTATGCTTTTTTCTGGTAGTGGTATTGGATTTCATTGCAGATTTCTTAGCCTTTTCTTCAGCCTTCCTCTTAGAAGCTTCTTCCTTTTCACATTTTTTTCTTTCTACATATTCTTTCTTATCTTTTTCCTTCCTTCCTTTTCTTCTCTTCTTTCTCTAGAAAAATAGCATAACCTTCTGCACTAGTCAACATCCTCAATCCAGTTACTCTGCTGGACACAGCATTTTTTTAACTTGGGGAGGAGGCACGTACTGAACAAGATACTTGGAAATAGCATCAGATACTGGTGAACGTGCATTGCTACAGACCGCAGACAATCCTATAATCAAAACTACAAGCGTACCTGATTCATGACAAGATGGTGTTGATCCTGGTGTAATAGTAGATGCAGTAGTTATTGAAGTTTTTGCAGCACAACCAGAAGAGCAAGATAGTGGTGACTCTGGATTAACAACCTCATATAAATGCTAGGTTGTGATAATCAAAACTACAAGTGTACCTGATTCATGACGAGATGCTGGTGTAACAGTAGATGTGATAGATTCAGAAGTTTTCACTGCATGACCAGAAAAGGGAGATAGTGGTGACTCTGGAACAACAGTGATGGTTGGTTCGCTACTTTTACTTGAACAAGATAAAGTTCCTGAAATGTGATTAGACTCTGGTATAGTAGCAGGTGTACTTGAATAGGGAGATAAAGATTCAGTATTTGACATTAAGCTAGAACTTTCTGAAGGCAGGGCATTAGGGATTGTACCAGCACTTTTTGTGACTGGAGGAAAACCTGAATCCATATTGCTTGGTTCCAAAGGTGTTACATCTTCAAAGTGGTCAATCAATCTATCTTCAGGATGATTTAGTTCCACCCATATACATAGCAAGGATCAGGTATGTTATATCCATTATTATACCGTATAATGAAAAGAGCCTCTTTTTCTGCAGTAAAAGTTGCTGCTTCACTAATGCTGTGTTCGCCTTGTGAACTGGTGATTGACAAAGTATCAACTTCCGTAGACGTATCCTTGGTAGGAGCATGATCTAAAACTGCCTTTGGATTGAACAGACAAATCCCACTGGTTTTAAAACCATTAATCAAGACACACGGTAGTGTGTCGTGGGGCCCAAGAAGCCCGCACGCCACACCGTGAGTATATTAACAGGAAGAAAGAAAACGCAATTTTCGCACCTATGTAGCTCTGTGATCACTAATCCGATTGGAACCAAATTTGCTAGAGAAGTGTCAGCCAGTTAAGGGAGTCTACATACCAAATTTGAAGAAAATCGCTCCAGCCATTTCCGAGATACGAGCGAACACAATTTCGTTTTAATTTCTTCATTTTTTTTCTTCTACTTCTTCATTTCGCACACTTTGCAAAATTCGCCATAAAACACCAATAGGGCTGAAATTTGGCACACTTGAAGGCTCATTAAGGCGGATCTCAGCACCAACTGTGGTAGGAACTGAAGAGCGGCACGTGATCGCGTGGAGGATGGCCTGGCGACCCTGATCGGATGTTGAGTCTTAGTGGCCTTTCTTTCAGCAACTGATACGCTTTAGGACTCTAGACGGTCTTCAAATAAGGTGTACGTTGCTGCTGGTTTGTAACGGTTGCTTTCTCTTACCTGTTTTTCAGGTCGTGGTGGGCTTTATTTCAGTTAACCTCTGATTATGCTGCGTTGAAGTGCTCGTATCCGCGCGCGTGAAGCTGCTGTTTCTGCTGATGATTTTCCGTCTTCCAGTGTGGATGACACTGAGTCGAATAGAAAGTGGTGCTGCTGTGGGGGACGTGATGACGGCCGGTTAATGCTCAATTGTGATCGACAATGTGAGGGTTGTTGTGTATGGTACCATTATGATTGTTTAGGGTTTTCACTTGCTGAAAGTCAGAGATTGGGAAGTTCTGAAGCAAACTTTGTATATCCAAATTGTTCCAATCTTGATACAGCTACCCCTCCTTCTAACTTTGATGCTGTTTCTGTCAGACAGAACCCAGAATTTAGTTATTCCTACCCTATTTCCAAGTTCAAGCCCTGTACTGACTTTATGTGGAATGACGTTACTGGTGAGAGAGCTTGTGAATTTTTCTCGTCAACATATGAAGAGGTCATTCATTGGAAACCAAATATATTTTTAATACCTTTTGGAAAAGCTGGAAAACTCTTTGTACAGGAATTAGCAAGGTTGTACCAGGCCTTTGCAGAGGATTCTGCACTTGGCTCAGTTGCACTGCTGGCATGTTCAGTGATGCAACCTTTACTACTACAGAAGCGTCACCAGCAGAGCCGTGCTAAGGATCATTCTGTTCACCTCCTGAGGAGATTAAATTTGTGGAGCAAGGGCTCCTTTGATGCTCTTCTTAAGGAGGGACGTTGTATTCAAGACCACCTTAGCCGCTCCTTGTCATCTAAGAGAAAGCCCGATGACAATTCTCGACTGTTTGACCATCTGATGTCAGAGGGAAAGGTCAGTATGGCCCTGCGCCTATTATCAACTGACTCCAAGGGTGGAGTGTTGTCCCTTGACTCTATGATTCCTTCGGGTAGAGATTCCTCTGGTCAACCCATTGTACGTACAGCTAGAGACATTTTACTGGAAAAACATCCCTTGGGTAGACCAGCTAATCCTTCTGTATTGCTCAATACAAACTACAAGGAACCTAGCCATGATCCAATACTCTTTGAGTGCCTTACCAGTGAGGTAATCAAGTGGGCATCATTCCATACCAATGGGGCAGCAGGGCCATCGGGAGTTGATGCCTATGCCTGGAGACGAATGTGTACTTCTTTCAAAGAAGCCTCCGCTGGATTGTGTAAGGCCTTGGCCTCTGTGTCTCGCTACCTTTGTACATCCCCAGTAAAGGACCCTGCAGCCTTGATGCCCTTTGTGGCCTGCAGATTGATTCCCTTAGACAAACGTCCTGGTATCTGCCCCATAGGTATTGGGGATGTGCCCCGAAGAATTGTAGCAAAGGCAATACTGTTTGTAATTGGTGAGGATGTTATCTCTGCTGCTGGTCCTTTGCAGACTTGTGCTGGTCATGCTGCTGGCTCTGAGGCAGCTGTTCATGCGATGAAGGAAATGTTCGAGAATGGTAATTGCGAGGCTGCTCTCCTTGTTGATGCTTCCAATGCTTTTAATTGTGTTAATTGCCAGGCTGCGCTTCACAACATCTCAGTTCTTTGTCCATCTTTTGCAACCGTCTTGCACAATACTTATGGTGCACCTGTTCGTTTGTTTGTAGTGGGTGAGGGGGAAATTCAATCAACTGAGGGTACAACTCAGGGAGACCCCCTTGCAATGGCCATGTATGCTTTGGCAGTTGTACCTTTGATTAGACATCTCCATACAACAGTGCCCGATGTCTCTCAAGCATGGTTTGCGGATGATGCTACTGCTGTTGGATCACTCTCAAAACTTTTTTCCTGGTGGCAGCATCTCTCTTCTGTTGGACCTGATTATGGTTATTTTACAAATGCTACCAAGACAGTCCTAATTGTGAAGCCAGAACATTTATCCACTGCACAAGTTATTTTTGCTGATTCTAATACACAGATCACTGCTCGTGGCCAGCGACACCTTGGTGCGGCTCTGGGTACAAGAGACTTCGCTGAAGAATACGTGGCTTCAAAGGTTGAGTCTTGGACTGCTGAGGTGTCTGCCTTGGCTGGGATTGCAAGTAGTTGGCCGCATGCTGCATATTGTGCTTTTACCCACGGTATGATGGGCCGCTGGGTCTACCTGATGAGAACCATTCCAAACATTAGTTCTTTACTTCAGCCATTAGAGGATGATATCAGACTCAAACTTTTTCCTTCTATCACTGGACATGTTGCATGCACCACCGGTGAACGTGAGTTGTTCTCTCTGCCATGTCGTTTCGGTGGGCTCGGTATGGGTGACCCTACAGCTTTCTGTGAATCTCAGTTTGATGCTTCCCTGCGAATTACTGCACCATTAAAAGACTTGATTAGTAGTCAGGTAGCACATGCTCATCCCCCAGATACTCGATCCATCAAGGCTCAGGTTCACCAACACCGGCGTGAGGCTTCTAAGAAACGGGCTCTTGAGATCAGAAATGGTCTCTCTTCACAGCTTCAAAGAGCTATTGATCTGAATAGGGACCCACCAATTATGCTGGCATAATTTTGAGCATAATAGGTACCTAAAAGCATCGAGCATATTGCCAGCATAATAGGTTAAATATTTGTACGATAGTATAAATTCTTGCTGGAAAATGACAATTGCAAAATAAGATAGATATACTCTAATAGAGCAGTCAGTAACTCTAATAGTACAATCATACAACTGACTGTTCTATTAGAGTATATCGATCTTTTCTCTTACATGCAGCAAGAATTCATTATTTGTGTTCCAGCCACTCATTTTTTCTTTCTATACAGTGTTAAACTAGTAGCGTAGCATATGAACTAAGGCATGAACATTGAGCATAATCGAGCATAATCGAGCATAATAGGTAAATACTGAGCATTAATTTAAGCATAATAGGTGAATTTTTTAGCAGTGCAGCATAGCATAATAGGTAAAATTATGAGCATAATCGGCGGGTCCCTAGATCTGAATAGTGAACCTGGAGCCTCTTCTTGGCTTCTGGCTTTACCACTGCAAGACCAGGGTTACCATCTGACAAAGCAGGAGTTCTGGGATGCTCTTCACCTGCGTTATGGATGGACTTTACTGAATACTCCTAGCCACTGTGTGTGTGGCTCGCCTTTCACTGCTGATCATGCAATGATCTGTCGACATGGTGGTTTGACCTTGTTAGGAATATAATATATTGTACTATGCAATTGTATGCGCATGCGTATAAATTGTAAGTGTGTTTGAATTAGAACAATGAACATGTGCAACATAGTGTCAGAAGTAAACTGATGTTCTAAGACTACAAATGGCGAACTGTCAACTACCTCCCCCTGACCCGATGGTCTGCGCCGGCAATGTAGCAGCGAATTGGAAAGCATTCAAGGAAGCGTTCAACGACTTCGCTACTGCCACTGAACTGACCGCCAAGGACGATGCGATACAAGCGGCTACGCTAAAGACAGTGATGGGAAGAGAGTGTCGACAAATTCTTTCACGTCTAGAACTCACTGATGAAGACAAGAAAAAACCGAACAAGATTCTGGAAAAGCTAGAAGAATATTTTGCGCCTACCTGGAACATTTTGTATGAAAGGTACTTGTTTCACTCCGCCCAGCAACAGCAAAACGAGACTATTGACCAGTACATGATTCGGTTACGCCATTTGGCAGAGTGCTGCAAGTTTGGAGCGTTGAATGACGAAATGCTTCGGGATTGCCTCGTCCTAGGCTGTCGGGACAAAGGTGCGAAAGCATGCCTGTTTCGCGAAACTGATTGTTCCCTCAAAAAAGCATTAGAAGCATTACAAATCAGTGAAGCAGCACAGGAGCAGCTGAAAGAGATCGGAGAGGAAGGCAACCCATTTCCTATTAATGCAGTAAATGTAAGGAAGAATTTCAAGTACAAGAAGCCCCAGTCCCACTACCCAACCTGCAAGTACTGTGGAGGACAGCACGAGCGGGACAGAACACGTTGCCCAGCCTATGGGAAGACTTGCCGTCAGTGTGGAAAGCCCAACCATTTTCATACTGTCTGTCTGCGGGGGAGAGGAGGTGTCAAATCTATAGCTGTGGTACAGGAGTTGCCAGCCGACGTATCGGAGAGTGATGATGAACTCTTTACAATTGAAGAAGTTGGTACTGTAAAACATGCTTGCAAAGGACAGTTCTTTGTGCCACTACACTTTAGCCATGAGCAGGGATCCTCCGTTGTGGATTGTCAGTTGGACACTGGTGCAACTTGTAATGTAATGAGTATGATGGATGTGTGTGCAATTCTGCATACCCAAAACCCCCCTTTACAAACAGAAGCCGTGCAGCTGAAGTGTTTTGATAACTCAATAATTACCACATTAGGCCAGTGCACACTCAAGTGCCAGTACAACACCAAGACATACAACTTGACCTTTAAAGTCATAGAAGGAAATCAGAAGCCACTCTTATCAGGTACCACATGTATGGAACTAGGACTAATAACAGTGCACACAGTGTGTAATGTAACCAGTAATACACTTATTGAACAGTACAATGATGTGTTTAAGGGTTTAGGGTGTTTGAGTAATGAATACCACATTGACGTAGATCAGTCAGTAATACCAGTGCAACACGTCCCAAGGCGAGTACCTGTGGCAATGAAGGAGCCTTTGAAACAAAAATTAGCAGACCTTACCAAACAGGGTATAATAACAAAAGTTTAAGAGCCAACTCCTTGGATTAGCAATATGGTGGCTATTAAGAAGCCTGGTAAACTTCGATTGTGTATAGACCCCCGAGACCTAAACAAGGCTATTAAACGGCCTAAGTATCAAATGCCCACACTAGAAGAGCTCCTTCCCACACTTTCAAAAGCCAAAATATTTACAGTGCTAGATGCCAAAGATGGCTTCCATCAGGTACAGTTGGATGAGGAAAGCTCATACTTAACAACCTTTTGGACCCCGTTTGGTCGCTACCGTTACCTGCGTATGCCATTTGGCATATCATCTGCCCCAGAAGAGTTTCAGAGGTGCATGCACACAGCTTTGCAAGGACTACATGGGGTAGAGGTCATCGCAGATTGCATTCTTGTTTTTGGGTGTGGCGATACAGACGAAGAATGTCAGAGAGATCATGATGCAAACTTGAAGAATCTCCTTCAACGGGCGCGAGACAAAGAGCTAAAACTCAATAAGAAGAAACTTAAACTATGTCTTTCAACAGTTTCATATATGGGACATCTCTTGACAAAAGATGGCCTCTGTCCTGACCCTGCAAAAATCAGAGCAATTAAAGACATGCCAAGGCCAGATAGCAAGAAAGCAGTAGAGCGCTTTCTGGGGTGCCTGCAGTACTTGTCGCGTTTCTTACCACAGTTAGCTGAGGTAGCAGCCCCATTGAGACTACTCACTGAACAGTCAGCAGTATTCTCATGGCAGAGCCAACAAGAATCAGCATTTCGGATGCTCCAAACCATGATAACTAAGGCTCCAGTTCTAAAGTTCTATGATGTGCGTGATGAAGCGACGATACAATGTGATGCTTCAGAAAAAGGCCTAGGGGCAACACTTTTACAACATGGACAACCGGTTTGCTTTGCATCACGTTCATTGTCAAAGGCCGAACAAAACTACGCACAAATTGAAAAAGAGTGCCTGGCCATTGTGTTTGCATGTGAACGGTTCAATCAGTATATTCATGGCTGAAAACTGACAACTGTACATACAGACCACAAACCCTTAGTGCCAATTTTTACCAAGCCAATCTACAATGCACCTAAACGACTGCAGCGGATGCTGCTGAGGCTGCAGAAATACACACTCAACGTGTTATACTGTCCAGGGAAAGAAATGCATATTGCCGACATGCTTAGTCGGGCTTATATACTTGATCAAAATCCCATTCCCTCAGGAGATTATCAAATTTTCCAAGTCCTTCAGGAAAACAGGCTGTTCAAAGAAATTGAGGACATAGATCCGGCCAAGCACGTGAGGCTGAGTGAGAAGGGACTAACTGAACTCAGAGAAGCTACACGTAATGATAACACACTCAAGGACCTTGCCAAAGTGATCCACAGGGGATGGCCAGAACTAAAGCAGGACATACAGCCCTCCATCAGAACTTATTGGCCTTACAGAGACGAACTGATAGCTGACAACAACATTATCTTCAAAGGATCAAAAGTTGTAATCCCTGAAAGTATGCGCTCACTCATGCTGCAAAGGACGCATGCAAGTCACCAAGGGCCAGACGCCAGTGTAAGAAGAGCAAGGGATGTCATATTCTGGCTTGGAATGGCAAGTGAAATTCGGCATCAAACAAGCCAATGTGCTACATGTAACAGTCTCGCAGCAAAACAACAGAAACAGCCCTTGATGTCACCGGAAATACCAACTACACCATGGGCCAAAGTAGCCCAAAATCTCTTTACATATGACGGAAAGCCATATCTCATCACGGTCGACTATTACAGTGATTTTTGGGAGTTAGATGCAGTGTCAGACACAACAAGTGAGACCATTGTAAAGCACACCAAAGCTCACTTTGCTAGGTATGGCATACCGGAAACTGTAATCACTGACAATGGGCCACAGTTCAGAGCTCAACAATTGAAGATCTTGCCAAAGAGTGGGGAATAACTCACATCACTAGTTCTCCGTATCACAGCCAAAGCAATGGAAAGGCAGAGTCAGCAGTGAAAATTGCAAAAACCATGTTAAAGAAAGTGACCCAGGATAACACTGACATTAACCTTGCAATACTGGCATGGCATAATACGCCAACCGAAGGAAGTTGTTACAGTCCAGTGCAGAAATTGCATTCACGGAGAACACGGACTCAGCTACCAACCTCCAGCAAACTGCTCAAACCAGAAACAGCAAAGGGAATAGTTGAGGAAATACAATGTCGAAGAAAGAAAGCAAAACAGCAATATGACAAAACTGCAAAGGAACTATCAGAACTTGATGTAGGTCAACCAATTCGCATCCAGCCCATTAAACACCAAGACCAATGGAAGAAAGCTGTAGTTGTAAAGAAAGTGGGAGCACGCTCATATCTAGTCAAAACAAGTAATGGACAAATATACAGACGTAACCGAAAGTATTTACGCCAAACAGCAGAACAACCGACAGAAAATTTCTCTACTGCAGCAGAGGATGAGTTGACCATAGCAATTCCAGTACACACACAACAGAGAGTTGCGAATGGGCAAAATGACAACAGTTTAGCTAGCCAAGCACAGCACCCGCACCACACAATCACTCGATCAGGCAGATTCTCTAAGCCACCTAACCGGCTAGAAGAGTATATCAAACTTATAAGATAGATAGGTATGGAATGATTAAACAGTGATTTTATTTTGTTTTTGTTGTTTCTTTGTTATTGTTTTTTTTTGTTTTGATGTAAAAGGGAGGAAGATGTATATAGATCATGCATTAAATTGTTGTAAAGGAGGGAGATGTTAGGGATATAATATATTGTACTATGCAATTGTATGCGCATGCGTATAAATTTTAAGTGTGTTTGAATTAGAACAATGAACATGTGCAACAGACCTTTGTTCACCACAATGACCTGCGTGATACAACTGCTGAATTACTTTCAAATGTTTGTACTAATGTTGCAATTGAGCCACCACTTCAATCCCTGAGTGGCGAAGAACTTACCCCTCGATCAGCTAACTGCCAAGATGATGCCAGGGCTGACATTCATGCACGCAGATTTTGGGGGCGACGGCAAAGTGCCTTTTTCGATGTAAGGGTTTTTCACCCAAACGCACAAAGCTACCGCAATGTTTCGATACTATCTGTGTATAAGCGTCATGAGATGCAGAAGAAAAGGGAGTATGGTGACCGTGTCCGTGAGGTGGAGTTTGCATCTTTTACTCCATTGGTGTTTGCCACAACTGGGGGCATGGGGAAGGAAGTCATCACATTTTATCGCCGGCTTGCTGAGCTCCTTTCCAAACGTAGTGCTTTATCGTACAGTAGTACTTTGGCATGGATTCGCTGTACCCTGTCTTACTCCCTGTTGAGGTCAACGACGATGTGCATCCGTGGAAGCCGCTCCATCTCGTTTAGATCACCAGATGCTTCCCCGGAAATGGGCCTAACAAATGGCCCTAGGGACTTTTAGATGTCCCGCTTTTCAGTTCTTGTCCAGCACGTTTGCCTCTTGTGCTGGGGGTGGTAGGAAAGGGCATTACATCTAGCCCAGGAAAAAAAAAACTGTGGTAGGAATCCGATGAACATTCACGGAGTTATGATCGATTATTCGCGTAAAATAAAATCGAAGGTCTGTCACGCCCACAGGGTAAACCCCTTGAAGGAATGAGTTGAAAATTGCTATGTAGATGGAGTAACCATAGTAGGAGTGCCTTTTTTTTGATTTGAAAAGAATCGAGTTAAAGACCATGGAGATATGACACAATATCCAACCTGTGTCACAATTACGCAATCGATTTTTATGAATAAAAACTATTAGTTTTCACGCCTACCAGCCAAACCGCTTAGAGCAATGAGCTAAAAATCGGTGTGCAGCTGGAATAATCATCATAGAAAGTCCTTGCAGTAGTACAGACGAATCGGATTACAAACCACTGAGTTATGATTCGAAAGCCAACTACGTGTTGCAATGCGAGATCGAGATACTCTAATAGAACAGTCACCCTATTAGAGCATTAGGCTACGTTTATAGCTTACTCCATTAAAAAATTATATTACATTGCAAGTTATTCTGTAGGAAGTTCAGCTACAAACAGTTAATCTTATAGACAATTCAGCTAGAAACAAGTAACCCTGTAGAGAGATCAACTAGAAGAAGTCACCTTGTAGAGAGTTCAGCTACATAGAAACCACTATGTAGAGAGTTCAGCTGCACACAAATCACCCTGTAGAGAGATCAGCTAGAAAAAAAAGAATTTACCTTGTAGAGAGTTCAGCTACAAATGTAGAGAGTTCAGCTGCAAACAAATCACCCTGTAGAGAGTTCAGCTATGAAAAGATCACCCTGTACGCCTGTAGAGAGTTCAGCTAGAAGAAGTCACCTTGTGGAGAGTTCAGCTACAAAGAAACCACTATGTAGAGAGTTCAGCTGCAAACAACTCATCCTGTATAGAATTCAGCTACAAACAAATCACCCTGTAGAGAGATCAGCTAGAAACAAGTCACCCTGTAGAGAGATCAGCTAGAAGAAGTCACCTTGTAGGGAGTTCAGCTACAAAGAACCACCTGGTAGAGAGTTCAGCTGCAAACAAATCACTCTGTAGAGAGTTCAGCTACGAACAGATCACCCTGTAGAGTGTTCAGCTACAAACAATTCACCCTGTAGAGAGATCAGCTAGAAAAAAGAATTTACCTTGTAGAGAGTTCAGCTACAAATGTAGAGAGTTCAGCTACAAATGTAGAGAGTTCAGCTGCAAACAAATCACCCTGTAGAGAGTTCAGCTACGAAAATATCACCCTGTAGAGAGTTCAGCTAGAAGAAGTCACCTTGTAGAGAGTTCAGCTACAAAGAAACTACCACGCAGAAAGTTCAGCTGCATGCAAACAAATAATTCTGTAGAGAGATCAGCTAGAAGAAGTTACCTTGTAGAGAGTCCAGCTACAAAGAAATCATCATGTAGAGAGTTCAGCTGCAAACAAATCACCCTGTAGAGAGTTCAGCTATGAACAGATCACCCTGTAGAGAGTTCAGTTAGAAACAAGTTACCCTGTACAGAGATCAGCTGGAAGAAGTCACCTTGTAGGAATTCAGCTACAAAATAACCACCATGTACGGAGTTCAGCTGCAAACAAATCACATTGTAGAGAGTTCAGCTACAAAGAAACCACCATGTAGAAAGTTCAGCTGCAAGCAAATCACCCTGTAGAAAGTTCAGCTAGAAACAAATAACCCACCAGCTAGAAACAAGTCACCCTGTAGAGAGATCAGCTATTATACCTTGTAGAGAGTTCAGCTACAAAGAAACCATCATGTAGAGAGTTCAGCTGCAAATAAATCACCCTTTAGAGAGTTCAGCTAGAAACAAGTTATCCTGTAGAGAGATCAGCTAGAGGGATCATCTTGTAGAGAGTTCAGCTGAAGCACCCTGCAGATAGTTCAGCTACAAACAAGTCATCCTGTAGAGAGATCAGCTTGAAGAAGTTACCTTGTAGAGAATTCAGCTACAAAGAAACCATCATGTAGAGAGTTCAGCTGCAAACAAATCACCCTGTAGAGAGGTCAGCTACGAACAGATCGCCCTGTAGAGAGTTCAATTACAAACAATTCACCCTGTAGAGAGATCAGCTAGAAGAAGATACTGTACCTTGTAGAAAGTTCAGCTACAAACAGATCACTCTGTAGAGAGTTCAGCTATGAATAGATCACCCTATAGAGAGTTCAGCTACAAGCAATTCACCCTGTTGAGAATTCAACTACAAAGAAACCATCATGTAGAGAGTTAAGCTGCAAACAAATCACTCTGTAAAGAGTTCAGCTATGAAAAGATCACCCTGTAGAGAGAGTTCAGCTAGAAGAAGTCACCTTTTAGAGACAAAGAAACCACTATGTAGAGAGTTCAGCTGCAAACAAATCACCCTGTAGAGAATTCAGCTACAAACCAATCGCCCTGTAGAGAGACCAGCTAGAAACAAGTCACCCTGCAGACAGATCAGCTAGAAGAAGTTACCTTGTAGAGAGTTCAGCTGCAAACAAATCACCCCGTAGAGAGTTCAACTACAAAAAGATAACCCTGCAGAGAGTTCAGCTAGAGTCAAATCACCCTGCAGAAAGAATCCTGTAAAGAGTTCATCTACGTACAAGCAAATCACCCTGTAGAGAGTTCAGCTACATTTCAAGTCACCCAGTAGAGAGAGATAATAATTTGTACATTTACTGATAAAATCGGAATGAGTTAAAGTATTTATAAAATCTGCTTCATCTTTTTCTTTTTCCTGTGGTAGAGAAAAAAAATATAGGTTAAAAACCCCAAAGCTGGCCATAGACAAGCTGGCCATAGACCAGCTTTGGGGTATACAAACACAGAAAGAAGTGAAATCTAATCAAAAACAGCCAAGCTGTAAAAAAAGGAGTGCGGCCCTTGAAAAGGATATGGTGAAAAAAGATGTGAAATCCAAGGTGGCGGCCAAGAAATGGCTGTGATGATAGGTTAATGGTAAAAATTTAATAAGGACAATTCAGGTGAATTTTGTGCCAAGACCAAGCGGCGCCAAGTTCACCTGAATTGTCGTTATTAAAATTTTTACCATTAACTAACCATCACAGCCATTTCTTGGCCGCCACCTTGGATTTCGCATCTCTTTTCACCATAGCCTTTTCAAGGGCCGCACTCCTTTTATTACAGCTTGGCTGTTTTTGATTAGATTATATTAACTGGCACCATACTTTTCAGCAATGTTTTAGCAAAGACCTTGTTAAAGTGGTATTTTGTTATGATTCTTCCTGGATGTGATTGGACATACATATGGCACTCTTCATACCAGTATTTTTAATGGTCCAAAAACAGCAGTGTCAAGAGGTTGCAATTTATGTGTGGTATGTGGCACAAGAGTGAATATAATGACACCATTTTCTCTTATAATTACCAGGGTAATAGCTTCTAGATTGTAGTGGGAACTATGGCCATCAAGCAGAAGCAGTAAGGGTCGACTTGCTCCAGCATGACGTAGGAAGTGATTGAAAAACCACAGTTAAAAAGTTCCATATCAATCCATCCATTTTCACTTAATCCATAGGTGGTACCAGGAACCTCCTTCTCAGTCCGATCCATATTAAGATTTTTTGTGTCAAAAATGATAAATGGTGGCATTGCTTGGCTAATAGCATTAATGTATCCCACTATTGTAATTTGTGATTTATTACCTGAGGTACAGCACTTCACCTTTTTCTTTCTTTTTCTTGCCACAACTCGAGGAGATTGGTGGTCAAGAGGCATCCCAGACTCATCAATGCTATAGATTGGTCCATCAAGTCATGTTCAACCAATATGTTTTTTCAAGGTTAAAAAATAGTTATCTAGCTCTTCTTTTCGCTGCATAGCATCCATACATACAAAAGCAGTTTTATCTCCTTTACGCAATCTCTGCTGAGGTTGTCTTTCCATGAAGCGGTGAAACCATCCACCAGTGATTTTTCTTTTTCTTAACACTTCTTTGTCACGAGCTGCAGACTCAACCATACTTTTGATTTGCTTTTTAGTTTTGCCATACCCAACATCAGACTTTACCTCCAAAAACTCAGCCAAATTGGCTTCTTCATTCTTGTTCAAGTAAGGCAGAGGTCCAGGTTTGGTTCCATGTATAACTCTTACTATCAGAAAACCTGACCTGAAGCGTCATTCTGGGAACGCCATGATTGATAGCAGCCCTATTAACACTGCAACCGTTTTGGACAGCTTTAATCGCGCTAGCATAGATTCTTCAGTCCATTTTAAGCGTTTCTTGGGAGATACCAACACTGGCGGAGTAGAGGAAGTACATTTCCTTTTGGACTGAGCCTTTTTACTAGGCCTTCCACATTTCATTAGCCTACAAAAGCAGATAATCAAAGGTATAAACGTGAAATCATATAGATATAGCTTACTAGTGCAAAATAAAGGCATACAAAGTGATTGAAAAGGATTAGACTCAATGATAACAACTGCACATGGAAAAGGATGTCAATAACATCAGAAAATCATGTAAAACAACATGACGATAATGGATGTCAAAACTGATGATAATAAATGTATGATGATAATAGGTTGCTTACGCTAGTAGTGGTAGTTTACATACCACCCAGAATAACATTATAGTGGTAAAAGGAGAGTTGAAGGAATGGCAGCAGTTGATAGGTAGTTACAATTAGTAGTTTAGCTGGCAACACTAGCAATCGTTGTCAGTGCAGTATGACATGTTTATGAACTCAGAATGTGTCATGGATGTGGTGAGGTGTACTGTAGCATTGAGAAAAGAGAAGTGATGTAACTTTTGCTATAATAAAGCACAAAAATACCTGGTTACCTATGGTCTCTATTACACAACCCAGACAATTATGCACCACAAATATTTTAATACATGCACCCTTGTCCAGATTATTCTGTGTTTTGATTAGTTATCAAGATGGCTGCTATACAGAGATTATCAGTTTGTTTTTCCTGTGATGCAGTTCTTTTTTTAAGCATAACAGCTACTGTTTTCAGAAGATCTGGGTAAGAATATTTTAACACCAATAGCAGTACTTACACGTACAGTTGTATGGCTTCTCATATAACTTAGTGCTTTGTGGAATAGTACAGAGAGGTTTTCTATTTGTTGTAGTGAGCAAAGAGACTTTTCACTTAGAATTTTTATTGATGGCGTGATATATACCATGCGATTAATCGATTACAAAATAAAAATCGATTATATTTTTTATCGAATAATCGATATTATCGATTAATCGTGAGAGCCCTACTACTAAGTGACTTGAAATGTAGCTGAACTCTCTTCAGGGTGATTTGCTTGGAGCTGAACTCCCAACACTGTCTAGTTTCTAGCTGATCCCTCTATAGGGTGATTTATTTGTAGCTGAACTCTCTACAGGGTGATTTGTTTCTAGCTGATCTCTCTACAGGGTGATTTGTTTGCAGCTGAACTCCTTGTAGGATGATTTGTTTGTAGCTGAACTCTCTACAGGATGCAATGGCTGAACTCTCTACAAGGTGACTTGTTTCTAGCTGATCTCTCTACAAGGTGACTTCTAGCTGGTCTCTCTGCAGGGTGACTGAACTATCTACAGGGTGATCTGTTTGTAGCTGAAATCTCTACAGAGTGATTTGTTTGTAGCTGAATTCTCTACAAGGTGACTTGTTTCTGGTGACTTGTTTCTAGCTGATCTCTCTACAAGATGACTTTATTGTAGTTGAGATGTATGCAGAGTGGCTTATGTAGTAGTTGTAACATGGGCACGGGTGTTTGCCTGAAATATATGCACAAGCACGAGGGCGCAGCCTGAGTGTGAGTTAGGCTCTGGCCTATTATGCCCAAAATTTTACCTATTATGCTTTTGAACATTGCTCAAAAATTAAGCCTATTATGCTTAAAATTATGCTTTCAAAATCAAGATTATGCTCTAGAACTGACTGTTTTGTTAGAGTATATCATCCTTTCCTGACTGCTGTATTAGAGTAAGTGACTGCTGTGTTAGAGTATCTCGATCTTATTTCTGCAAAGTGTGGATAACCAACAAAGAAACAGATTAATAAGTTATATTACATGTTTTTAAACATGAAATGCACTAATAATACTATTGGCAGTGAATATTTGCCATCTTTCAGGTGCGCATATTGCGCATTCTAATTAAATTTTCAAATATTGTCCCTATTATGCTGGCATTATGCTTGATGCTTTTGGTCACCTATTATGTTTTAAATTATGCCGGCATAATCGGCCGGTGCCTAGTGTAGCAAATATTGAAAACTTAACTGTACATCTTCAATATTTGGTTAATCAGATGACATAATGGTAAAATCTTTAATAATAGGGAATACATGCAGCAGTAAAAATACATGCGGGCGCTGATGTAAAATAGATAATCATCAAAATAGTGACCTCATCAAAAAGCATTTTGATAATTATGGGTTAAGAACAAGTGAGTTATGAGGCTTTAAAAATACCCCTTAATTATACATTTAATATAGACAAAACAGGCACACAAACATGTTTACAACATGAAAACATGCTTGTTCCAGTACAAAACCATTGTGAGTGAACACACGTTCACCTCTTTGATATTACTGTTTTTGGCAGGGCTCAGGTAAACGCTACTGACTCTGCTCACTTGCCTAATTGCTAAAACTTTCCTCTTGTCCAACTTTAATTTCTGCTTTGCAGTAGTTGAAAGTATCTTGTCCTGTTACATTTTAACTGACATTGTAACTGTCTACCCTTAAATGCCGGCCAATACATCTGTTGACAGTTTTGTGCAGGAAATGCATACATAAAAGTTCAGTTATTAATGGTTTATACATACTGTGCCAAAGGGTAATAAGTAAGCAGCAATTTAGAACTGAGTCAACTCAAGATGTACTCAATCAAAGTATGTAGTTAACTGATGACTTGGGAACCATGCAACTTTGCACTAACTACAGTGCTTAAATGTTTTACAGGCCCCACACAAAGAGCAGTTAGCTTCTTGTATAAGATCAACATAATGATACTATTCTCTACCTGTGTAACAATAATGGACACCTTCTAGTGATTATGATTTACATGATTTTAACAGTCAAAAAGCCTACCCATTTGTGATGCAGAAGCGATATTCATACACTTTCATTTTTCCTAAAGTAACTAAGTTACGGAGCGTGTATTTAAATCCTGTATAGTTGATTGAAAAAGTTATCTTCTTGTACATAAGATGCAAAAAATTGGTATCCTCCAATCAACTACCTAACTATTGTCATGTGTTAGGCTAAGTGTAACTTGAATAACACCAGTGTGGCAGCCAAGTTTGTCACTTCCTTCTGGTAGAAAACGATAGAAATGTCTTAAAATCACGTGATTTTTCATTGCAGCGGTTCTTAGGGTTCTTTGTGTGCCACGATATTCACTCTCAATATTGTTCAAGTGGTCTATCATCAACTCAAAGTATCAGTGGTTTGATTTTATTGGTCAGTTTCTGGTGGCAGCACGATCTGTATGGCTTTTTGACAACAAACGAAATGTTTCTTCCTCTGGTGCACAGGACAAGCAGAGCAGCAACTGCACCATGGGTTAGCAATGACCAGTATTAGGTAAAGTACCTGCATGCGGAGTATGGTTATAATTGAAGCTTGTTAGCCATCTGGGTGAGCCATCTATATGCTGAAATTCGGCCAAAACGATGTGATTTTTGCAAATAAATACCACAATGGTTGATAAATCCGTAGAACAGTCTCCAACAGAAAAGATACGAAGCTTATAAACATCTAAAAATACAACAATCTTGCCCAGTAAATGCAAAGAGCAATCCAATGCATGAAATACGCACTCACGTGATCGAAATTCAAATAGGAACAAATGCCCATGAAATCGCTTTCATTTTTTAAAGGAACCTTGTAGTATGCTCCTTTTGTAAATATTTGTGTAAATTGTTCACTCAGGCGTGGTCTGGGCAAGCGCAAGTGTGTCTTATACTGTGATGGTATCATAGGGAGAGTCTTAGACTGCTGGGCTAATCGAGATATGAAACCTAATGTATACAAACTTGTTGCCATTTGATTTCAAATGATTGCAAGGTTTTTGGAATAGATTATGGTTGCGTTTTCTGTGATTTGAATTTCAATCATGCATGTGAGTGTGCCGGTATTTCATGCATTGTATTGCTCTGTACGTTTACTGACAAGATTTCCGTATTGATAGATGTTTATAAGCTCGTATCCTTTCTGTTGGAGACTGTTCCACTGATTTATCAACTCTTGTGGTATTTGTTTGCAAAAATTGCATCGTTTTGGCCGACTTTCAGCATATAGATGGCGATGGCTAACAAGTTTCAATTATAACCATACCCTACATGCAGGTACTTTACCTAGTACTGGTTATTGCTGACCCATGGCACAGTTGCTGCTCTGTTTGTCCTGTGCTCTAGAGGAAGAAACATTTTGTTTGTCGCCAAAAACTGCACAGATTGTGCTGCCACCAGAAACTGACCAATAAAATCAAACCACCGATACTTTGAGTTGATGATAGACTACTTGAACAATGTTGAGAGTGAATATTGTGGCATACGGAGAACCCTAAGAACCGCTGCAATGAAAAATCACATGATTTTAAAGATATTTCTATCATTTTCTACCAGAGGGAAAGTGACAAACGTAGCTGCCACATTGGTGTTCTTCAAGTTACACTTAGTTTAACACATGACAATAGTTAGGTAAGTGATTGGAGGATATCAATTTTTTGCATTGCGGACCCTACATATGACCACATCTGCATTTTTCAAATTGTTAATTGTTGGTTGATCTCTCTATATTATTATTTGCATAGGCACTGGTTAGTTTATATGCCAAGAAGTTTTGGAAGTACAGTACAGTGCTACAAAGCGGTGACAACAGAAAGATTGATTTGTATAACAATTATAGGGATAATAAATAATTATTACAGGCGTAAATATTTTTTAATGTGATGATCGTAATCATGAATTCACAATAATTATGTGACCGTATTTGTGAAAGGTACCTTTGCCACACATTTTACATACTAGCAAACAAAAAATGATGTAACATTTGACTCCTTATAATGATTAACTTGCTGTTAGTATCACAATGCAGCCGAATAATGTAGCTATACTCACAGAAAATTTCAGGCATTTATATAGTATGATGAAAAATGTATGAAGTTTCAAAGTCAAAAAATGGGCCAACTTTTATGTGTGAAAAGGTACCTTTTCGCAAATCCGGTCACATATTATATATATTTTAGGTCCTAAAATATATACCTAATCAAAAAACAGCCAAGCTGTAAAAAACGGATATGGCCTCCAAAAAGCCAGGGTGAAAAAAGATGTGAAATCAAAGGTGGCGACCCAGAAATGGCTGTGATGGTAGGTTAATGGCAAAAATTTTAATAATGACAATTCAGGTGAATCTGTGTTGCCTCCTCTGATCTGGCACCAAATTATCTCAATTGTCGTTAATAAAATTTTTGCCATTAACCTACCATCACAGCCATTTCTTGGCCGCCACCTTTGATTTCACATCTTTCTTCACCCTGGTTTTTTGGAGGCTGCACCCTTTTTTTACAGCTTGGCTGTTTTTTTTGATTAGACATCACTTCTCTTTACAATTTCACACCTAAAGCCAACCTATGACCAGCTTTAGGTATTTCTTTTTAACTTGTCTTTTTCTTTACTACAGGGAGAAGATTATTATGAGGAAGAAGATTTAATGACTTGTTTAGCTACATGTACATTTAAGAAATAATTTACAATTGTTTTGATTGATGATAAAAAAGTCACACAGGTTGAACTGTTTGCAGCTGAATACTCTACAGGGAAATGTGTATGTAGCTGAAATTTCTACAGGGAGACTCATAATGTAGCTGTACTCTTTGACTATGGTTTGTAGTTGAACTCACCACAGTAACCTAACTAAACTCTCTACAGATGGAATTGCAAGATAGCTAAACTTTCTACAGGATAGTTTTCTTGTGTAGGTCAACTCTCCACAGGATGACTTGTTATTAGTGCATAAACGATTGCTAGATTGGAGCATTTGAATGTTTGAATGACAAAATGTGGATTATTCGAATGTTTCTAATATTTAAAACTCACAATCAAAAATTTTAATTTATTGAATCTAAGGAGTAAGACCTATTGTTGTGAGGATTCTATGTACTTACTCGTTGAAATACTCTTTGATATATAGATGGTGCTGTGAGTGTAAACAGCAGCAAAGTAGTAGTTTATCACTGTAATCAACCTTATACACTATCGCGTGTAGCGTTTTTGGCTTCACATGCACCTGACTGTAGACAACAGGTTGTTAACTAAGTGTAAACAATAGTGAAGTATATATTAACAACTTGTGTCTTGTCCTGTACTATTTTTAGCTGCACGTGACCTAATTATATATACTGGGTGCCCGCATACAGGATTCAAATGTTATGAATTCGTATTTGGATGCTCCCAATCGAATGAACCTTTTAAATTTCAGAACATTCGTTTATGCACTACTTGTTATACATCTGATCTCTCTACAGGGTGACATGTTCTCTAGCTGAAATTTCTACAGGGTGACTTGTGTCTAGCTGTTCTCTCTACAGGGTGACTTGTTTCTAGCTGTTCTCTCTACAGGGTGACATGTTTCTAGCTGACCTCTCTACATGGTGTCTTGTTTCTAGCTGATCTCTCTACAGGGTGTCTTGTTTCTAGCTGATCTCTGTACAGGGTGATTAGTTTCAAGCTGATCTCTCTACAGGATGACTTGTTTCTAACTGATCTCTCTAAATAGTGGTTTGTTTCAAGCTGATCTCTCTACGGGTGACTTGTTTCTAACTGATCTCTCTACGGACTGGTTTGTTTCTAACTGATCTCTCTACGGAGTGGTTTGTTTCAAGCTGATATATCTACAGGGTGATTTGGATCTTACTGAATACTGTACAGGGTGATTTGTTTCTAGCTGATCTCTACTGAGAGATTTGTTTGTAGCTGGACTCTCCATAAGGTGATTTGAAAAGTATATTTCTTCAGGGTGCCTTGTTTTTCTACAGAGTGATTTTTTCTAGCTGATCTCTCTATACAACATGATCTGTTTCTAGCTGATCTTTTGGCAGTGTGACTTGTTGCTTGCTGATCTCTCTACAGGGTGACTTATTTCTAGCTGAACTCTATACAGGGTGACTTCATTCTATCTGATCCCTCTACAGGTTGATTTGTTTCTAATTAATCCTTTTATGGGGAAATTTGTTTCAATATGATATTTCTACAGAGTGATTTGTTTCTTGCTAACCTCTCTACAGTGTGACTTGTTTCTAACTGATCCTTCTGCAGGGTGATTTGTTTCAAGCTGACAGGGTGATTGAAATGTAGCTGATCTTGCTACAGGGTGACATGTTTCTAGCTAACCTTTATAGAGTGATTTGTTTCTAGCTGATTTCTCTACAGGGTGATTTCTTTCTGGCTGAATTTACTCTCTACAGGGTGACTTCTTTCTACCAGATCTCTCTACAGGGTGATTTATTTTGAGCTGATCTCTCTACAGGGTTTTTTGAAATGTAGTTGATCTCTTTACAGGATTACTTGTTTCTAGCTGATCTCTCTACAGGATGACTTCATGAACTCTTTGCAGGATAACTTGCTTCTAGCTGATCTCTCAACTGAGAGATTTGTTTGTAGCTGAACTCTCCACGGAGTGACTTATTTCTAGCTGAAGCACTCTATGAAATGTAGCTGAACTCTCTATAGGGTGACTTTTTTTCTAGCTGAAGGTGACTTGAACTCTCTACAAGGTGACCTGATCTCTCTACGGGGTGATAGCTGATCTCTACAGGCAGGCTTGTTTCTAGCTAAACTCTCTTTAGGGTGACTAGAAATGTAGTTGATTTATCTACCGAGATTTGTTTGTAGCTAAACTCTCTCCAGAGTCAGGGGCAGATCTAGGATTTTTTGAAAGGGGGGCTAAGCTGGACAGGGACATAGGTAACTAACAAGAACCCAAGCCTTCTCACAAGGTCCTAGTGGTAAGATTCATGTAGTATCCATGGTCATAAAATAATGATTACAAAAGCATGTCAGCCTAGGGGGGTCTGGGGGCATGCTGCTCCCCCAGGAAATTTTTGAAAATTAGGCCCTCTAAAGGTGAATCTGCCTATTATTCCAGAATTATTCTCATGAAATTGTTGACCTATTATTCTCAAAATTATGCCGGCATAATAGGCGCAAGCCTACTACATAGTTATCCATGCCTTTTGGTACTAAGCAACATCAGAAATCCAATAATACACCATGTGCTCACACTAGTACTTAAAATAAGGCAGTGGTTACCGAATTGAAAAACTGACAGTAAAACTAGGGTTACTAAATGAAAAGAAAACCCACAAAAATTAGCCGGGGCTGGAACCCTGGACTACTGGAACTGTAGGCAGTGTGCACCCATTGTGCTACTGCTGCTAGCCACCCACTACCCCTACTTTTCTACCTTATAAATGTAACTCACATAGTAGCCTCACTATAATAGTAAGAAGAACATAACCTAAAGGTGAAGAAGAAACCAAAGCTGAACCCCAACCCTAACCCTAACGTTAATGCTACAGTTCACGTTCCCTAAAGTTGGATGCTAGGGAAAACTACTGGATGTGTTTAGATTCTGTTGGAAACTACCGGATGTGTCTTTACTGTGCACAATATTAAATCACAGTAAAACAATAAGAAGTGTTATATCTCTACTGTGCTCAAGATACCATAATAGAAATGAATAGTAGGGATATAACACTTCTTATTGTTTTACTGTGATTTAATATCGTGCACTACTCCGGCTTGTTTCAATACTTTTTATCAATGTGTTATGGTCCCTACTCTAGTTGAAAATTCCAAATTTTTCTGTGTACTTGTTGAATAAATAGGAAAACTGCAGTTTTGGTTGAACATTCTTATCTGGCTTACCTTTGGTACATGAGAAACTGATGTAAGGATTGGGTGAGCTAGAACAAAGTGAATAAAGCTAGGATTTACTGTAATGGTGAATTAGGTGTCAATTTATAGTACATACTTATTGTTTATTTGAGTATCTATGGGATTGCTCTGTTAGAATATTCAATGACTAGCTTACCTAGTAGTGATGCACTCCTATTTTGGCGGTATCAGACTTGTATCGGTAAAGCTATAAATGCCCGATACCAACCGATACTTTAAATGACGTCATTTAATTACTTATCAACTGAGATGGCGGTGAAGAAAAGGGTAACATTAAATTGTTTACAGAAACTGATTCATCAACATGTGTAGATGAAACCTTATAAAATGACCTAGAATCTACAAAAGTGATGTCATATGACAGGTCAACAGATAGGATAAAAGGACCTTTTTAACAGAATTTCAGTCTGTCTATAGCCAGTGGTAAGAGTGTTGTTTGAATAGTTCTTTGAGCAAAAAGGCTTTTGTTGTTGTTGCAGAATAGAGGATAGGACTCAGTACAGCCAGGCTGAAGATACAGCAGCTAGCAGAAGATTGGACTAAATTGACTATTTTTGTTACTTCTAATTACTTATATTGCTGTCAATAAAATATCAATATTTTTTATTGAACAGGTCTTTAGAACAAGGAACTTTCTGGTAGCAGAGGATGGTTAAGGATGAGTGAAGGTCAGGAAAAAGGTCAAGAAGAAGAAGCTTCTTTACTGCCAGAGAATGGCCTTTCTGATGGAGGATTTCAGACCACACAGCTTGAACAAACAGTAAGTGACTTAAAGAGGGAAAAGGCAACAGCAAAGACAGGGTTTACAAAGGTTAGAAGGTGTTTATTGACAGTAATTCAGAGAGAGGATACAGACAGTGTAGAAATAAAAGGTATTTGTGAGGAGTTAGATGTAGCTTTAGGATGTGCTATGAATGTTATGGAGAGGTTATATGATAGGTACAAGTTAGACAAAGATAGTAAGAGTGCAGACAAGCTTAGTGATGAAATAGAAAAGATTGAAATAGAATATAGCAATGCGCAGAATCGAGCGCAGGAAGTCTTGGATTCACTAAGCACACCGAGGAGGTATGACAAGTTCCTAAATAGATTACAACAACAAAAAGAAGATAGACAACAGCCAAATAGAAAGGAACCTGAGCTACCTCAACAAGAAGCTCCTCCAGATCACCAGCCACCACAAGAGAGAAGCTGTCCTGAGTCAGTTTCCGTGAGTAATGCTAGTCAGAATAATTGTACAAACCCCGGGCTTATTGGGTTAGATTTGTGGAAACAGCTAAAAAGAGTAACAATCCCAGTTTTTTCAGGTGATAAAAAGACTTATCAAAACTGGAAAGCTGCATTTACAGCTTGTGTGGACAATGCTCCTGCTACACCAGAGTACAAACTGCTACAGTTGAGGCAGTGTCTGGCAGGGGAGGCACTAAAGGCCATTGATAGTTTGGGACATTCGGCAACAGCATACCACACTGCTAAGGAGAGACTAGAAAGAAAGTTCGGAGGACAGCGTCGCCAAATAGCTTTGTATTTGGAAGAAGTGGATAACTTCAGGCCTATTAATCCAGGCAGTCACAGAGATATAGAAAAGTTTGCAGATTTATTAGATGTTACCATTGTTAACCTAAAGGAAGCCAATCGCTTTGAAGAACTTAATGATGGCCTGTTATATTTGAAATTACAGAAGAAGCTACCCACAACAATGTTATCAGGTTATCATAGGTGGATATTTGAAAACCACAAACGAGAGTCAGTTGAAAGTTTGAGAGAGTGGGTTATCCAGGAAGTAGAGTTTCAAACAAAAGCCCTGGAAGCAGTCCATGGGTTTTCCACAGTTAAATCAGGAAGGTATGAAGTTAAGAAATTTAAGAAAGATGTACCGTATAGTTTCTTTGGTAAATCCAATGTCAAGCAGGTTACTAATGAAGACAGACAGAGTTCAAGAGTCTGTAGGGTGTGCAGTAAACCCCATGGAGCGTGGGCATGTCCTGACTTTAAACAGATGGATTTACAGAACAGGTGGGACTGTGCTAAACAGTGTAAATTGTGTTTCCGTTGTTTAGGTGATGGTCACTTGGGACAGTATTGTAACCGAACAAGAATATGTGGAATTGACAACTGCAAAGAGGTTCATCATAGATTACTACACAAAGATCGAGGTCCTCGTTCCAGTAGTCAAAATAAAGGAGTGGTACATGGGAAGAAAGAACTACAGTTACTGAGTAAACATGATGTGGCCAGTATGAAGACGATTTGTGCTCCAAATGAGGGGGAGCCAAAAGCTACTAGTGACCCAAGTCAAAATGAATCATACACCACAATTACAACAAATCCAGGTACCATTGCTCTGAGGACAATTCCAGTATATTTGAGAAATGGTAATAGAAAGATTAAGGTGAATGCATTATTGGATGATGCTAGTACAAAAACTTACATCAACTCAGATGTTGCAGCAGAACTTGGTCTACAAGGACAGTTACAAAAGGTTAATGTTAGCGTATTAAATGGTCATGTTGAAGCTTTTGAAACATCTCCTGTGGAATGTACTATTGAAAGTTTGGATGGAAGAGCTGCTGTGACAATTACTGCCCTTACAGCAGACAGAGTTACTGGGGAGTTGAAGGCCATTGATTGGAAATCATGTGCTGCAAAATGGGCTCATTTACAACATTTGGAATTTCCTAAACTAGGATCACGACCAACAGTGGATGTGTTGATTGGCCTTGATTGTGCAGACCTCCATTTTTCATTCAAAGATATTCGTGGACCACCTGGCCAGCCAGTGGCACGTCTTACCCCATTAGGTTGGACATGTATCGGTGCCATGGACGACAATAAACAAACAAAACTGAGTAATAACTTTGCTTGTACCTTCTTTTCTGTAGGTCAGACAGATACTGAAAAGGTAAATTTGATGTTACAAAAGTTTTGGGAAGTTGATACTAGTGGGACAGAAGAATTTTCAATAGTGAAAGCTGAGGATAATCTGGTTTTAAATATGACAGAAACATCTATAGCCTACAACAATGGTTGTTATAGAGTCACTATTCCTTGGAAGGAAGAATTTATTAACTTACCAAACAATTACGAGATGGCAGAGAAGAGACTATACAACCTGGAGAGACGATTGTATAGAGAACCAGAAATTGCTGAAGAATACAAGAAGATAATTGGTAAACATCTTGAAAAGGGATATGTGACAAAGGTACCTTTAATGGAGGATAACCAAGCAGTGAGATGGTACTTACCTCACTTTCCTGTTGTGAAGAAGGATCGATCAACCACAAAGGTACGAATAGTATTTGATGCTTCAGCTAAGTACAATAATGTTGCCCTAAATGATGTTATACACCAAGGTCCCAAATTACAGAATGACTTGTTTAGTGTTTTACTCCGGTTCAGAAGGTATCCCATTGCTTTGGCTTGCGACATCGCAGAAATGTATTTAAGAGTAGAATTGTATCCTAAGGATAGGCCATATCATCAATTTTTATGGAGAGACATGGATGTTAAGAAGAAACCAACTGAATACCAATTTAATCGCTTAGTGTTTGGGATAAACTCATCACCTTTTTTAGCCCAACTTGTCACTCAGCATCATGCAAGGGTTTATGAAAAACAGTATCCTAGAGCGGCAGAAGTTATATTAAAATCAACATACATGGATGATAGTATGGACTCAGTAAGTAGTGAAACAGAAGGGATTGAGCTTTATAAGGAATTGTCTGAATTGTGGGATAAGGCAGGCATGCACACTCACAAATGGTTATCAAATTCTCCGAAGGTGTTGGAAAGTATTTCTACACAGTGCAGAGCCTCTGAAATGAATTTGGACAGTGATAAATCTTTACCAGTAAAAACTTTGGGTGTTTTGTGGCTAGCTAATGATGATGTGTTTACTTTTAAGTCACAGGTCAATGACAGGGTAATTATACCAACGAAAAGAAGTTTTCTAAAGTTAATAGCGACCCTTTTTGATCCCCTTGGATTTTTGTCTCCATATATTATCAGAGCCAAGATTTTGATGCAGGAAATTTGGATTTGTGGTTTAGATTGGGACGACACCCTACCTGATGAGTTGTCATCCAAGGTGACATCGTGGTTTAGTGAGTTAACTATGTTGACTAAGATCAAGGTTCCTAGAAGCCTTCAGTTAAGTAGAAATGTTGTATCTGTTTCATTACATGTGTTTGTTGATGCATCTCAGGATGCTTATGGAGCAGTTGTTTACATGAAATCAGAATACAGTGATGGAAAGGTATCAGTCTCATTTGTAACATCTAAAACCAAAGTAGCCCCTTTACAGTCAACAAGCATTCCCCGTTTAGAATTAATGGGGGCAGTGACAGGGAAGAGATTGGCTTTATCTGTGGCAGAAGCATTGAATATTGACAAACCGTTTATAACGTTCTGGACAGACAGTACCAGTGTGTTGTGGTGGATAAAAGGGCACAGCCGACAATTTAAGCCATTTGTAGCAAACAGGATTGGAGAAATTCAAGCATCTGTTAGTCCAGATAAGTGGAGATATGTACCCTCGAAAGAAAATCCTGCTGACTATTTAACAAGAGGTACTACATTGGAAGAGATATCAGAGTTGAGAGCCTGGTGGGAAGGACCAGCATTTTTGTCCGACAGTCAGAACAATTGGCCGCAGCTTAACATGGTATTCAATTCAGATAATGACACGACAGAATTGAAGATAAAATATGTTATACGTAAGAATCCAAGTACATGTATTGCTACGCATTTATCATCTACTGCTACACTATTGAATGATGGTGTGTGCACTGGGAGGCTACAGCCAAACAGATTCTCGAGTTGGAGAAGGCTGACTAGAGTTGTGTCTTGGATTTTGAGATTTATAAACAACTGTAGAAAAGAGAGTAAGTTAGATCAAGTAGAGTTAAGTGCAGAAGAGATGTCAGACGCTGAGCATTACATAATCAAAGAGATGCAAAGGAAAGTGTTTAAGGAAGAGTATTTGTCTTTGGCGAATCATAAACAATTGCCCACAAGCAGCAAGTTACTAGGACTCTGCCCAAAACTGGATAGTGAAGGTGTGATGAGGTCAGATGGACGATTGACATATGCAGAGTTCCTTCCATATGATATAAGGTATCCCATAATTCTGCCTCGCAAGAATTGGGTAACAAAGCTCATAGTGAAGCACCATCATGAATTAGGGAATCATTGTGCAGGTACAAATCAAACTTTATCTTTATTGTCCACTAGATTTTGGATCATTTCTGCACGAGAAGAAATTATAGAGTGGGAAAGAGAATGTACCATTTGTAAAAGGAGAAAAGCTAAGGTAGCTCAACAGATTATGGCACCGTTACCACAAGACAGACTTACTACATCGTTACGAGCCTTTACCAAGACAGCTGTTGATTTTGGGGGACCATTCATGACAATGCAAGGAAGAGGAAGGCCACGACAAAAGAGGTATTTGTGTTTGTTTACTTGTTTGGCTTCCAGAGCCATACATTTAGAAATGGCATATGGTTTAGATGTGGACTCTTTTGTAAATGCTTTAAGCAGGATGATTAATAGAAGAGGTATCCCAGAAGAAATGCTGTCGGATAATGGAACAAATTTTGTGGCAGCTAATAAGGAATTGTGTGAGTTGTACAAGGATCCAAAAACTAAAGCAGCTGTAGCTGATAAGGGAATTAAGTGGACATTTAATCCACCTTACGCTCCACATTTTGGAGGTGTCTTTGAAATTATGATAAAATCAGCAAAGAGAGCCATCACAGCAATTTTGAAAAATGCTGAGGTAAATGATGAAGAGCTGATGACAGCATTTTGTGGAGCAGAAGCACTAATCAATTCACGACCACTGACCTATCAGTCAGCCAGTGTTAAGGACAACATTCCCCTCACGCCAAACCATTTCTTACATGGCCAAGTTGGAGGGCAATTTGCTCCAGAGGTAATCGATGAAGTGGGATTTAATCCTAAGAAACGTTGGCGACGGATACAAGAATTAGTGAGACATTTTTGGAATAGGTGGCTCCAAGAGTGGGTACCCAGCTTAAGTCCGAGACAGAAGTGGTTCAGGTTAAAAACAGATGTCAAGCCTGGAGATACAGTGTTGCTGGTGTCCTCAGATACCCCTCGTGGTCAGTGGCCTCTTGGAAGAGTATTGGAAGTGTATCGTAGTAAAGACCAACATGTTCGATCACTCAAGCTACAGGTTGGGGACAAACAGTACATAAGGCCTATTGTAAAGGTCTGCCCACTAGAGCTGGATTAAGAATATTTACATATACGTAAGTACTACAGTGACCAAAATTATGGAACATTAATCGATAAATTCAGTATGTGTCAATTAACCTTAAAGTTGTAATTTAACCTAAAAACTTGTCATGTGGATCATGACAATGAGGGGGAGGATGAAGAAAAGGGTAACATTAAATTGTTTACAGAAACTGATTCATCAACATGTGTAGATGAAACCTTATAAAATGACCTAGAATCTACAAAAGTGATGTCATATGACAGGTCAACAGATAGGATAAAAGGACCTTTTTAACAGAATTTCAGTCTGTCTATAGCCAGTGGTAAGAGTGTTGTTTGAATAGTTCTTTGAGTAAAAGGCTTTTGTTGTTGTTGCAGAATAGAGGATAGGACTCAGTACAGCCAGGCTGAAGATACAGCAGCTAGCAGAAGATTGGACTAAATTGACTATTTTTGTTACTTCTAATTACTTATATTGCTGTCAATAAAATATCAATATTCTTTATTGAACAGGTCTTTAGAACAGGTGGCATACATAGCACATCGAACGGAGTTGAGCAAAACCTGATATAAACCATGAATTCCTTAAAAGAAGCCAGCTACTAGCATTATTAGTACAGTGGAAACTGAAGTAAGCCACAAAATAAGATTTATTGAAGCCATTATCTTTGCGTAACTGATAGCCACAAAACCAGCAAACTGCAGTTGATGAGATTAGCAAAAGAGTTTAGTAAGCTAAATCACTAGCTGTTTCTTGTGAGAAATGCCCAAAGTATTGATATCGGATTGGTATCGGCCATTTCAGGCCTCAAATGTTCAAAACTGCACATATAATGATCGCCTCACTGCTCTAAACTTGCCATCACTTAAATACTGCAGACTGCGCGGAGATATGATAATGTTCTATCAGTTATTACACAGCCATTTCAGTCTAGATACATCAGATTTGTTTACTACTGCAACTTCATCAACAACTAGGGGTCACAATTACAAGTTATTTAAACCTTAAGCAACATCAAGAGTGAGATCTACTTTTTTCACTGTACGAGCCATCAATGACTGGAACAGTTTACCCACACTTAATGATTTAATGCACCCACACTTAATGATTTAAAAAATTTTCTCGACAGTGGCTGGTCTACTTTATTGTATGATCATTAAATAGTTAACTATTATTGTATATAAGTTTTTGCTATGTAGTTGCAAATTTGTTAAATTCTTTTTGTACAGATCAGGCTTTACAGGCTCCTTGCGTGGGCGAGATCAAAGGAAAAAGTGTACTTTAAATTTCGTAAAGTACACTCTCAGCTGGCCAACAGTGCTTCACAATCACAAAGAGTGCTTTATTGCACCACAAAGAGTGCTTTATTGAACGAATAAAGCACTCTTTATGGTGCAATAAAGCACTCTTTGTGGGCAATAAAGCACAGTTGCCCACGTGCCTTAGTGCAGGCTAATAGCCTGCTGGGTTTGCACCAGTATGACTAATCACCCACGCCGATGAAGGCTGATAGCCTTGCCGCGCTGAGTGATCAATCACCTCAGCCAATACAAGTTTTACCACTGGATTGCTTTTATAGACATACCTAAATGCTTTGATGATGGGTGGGAGAAGGTAACATTTCTGTTACGTTTGTTAATGTAAACGGACAAGTCCTGGAGGTATCACGGAATTATTTCACTGTGACTCACAATAGAATCGATTGTGGGTTGCGAGCAAAAGATGCGATGAACGTCTACCATGCCAAAATATGGTGAAATACGTGTGAGTTACTTTGTTAAACTAGTTCGTGTGCGTTCAGGCTGCTAATAGTTCGTGCAACATGTGTTAATTACGAGTCCTAGTGTATGGTGAAGCTACACGACTAGAAAGTTCCATAAATCATTTAAAGCATAGCCTTGCTCGTGCTATATGAAAAATAAAGTACTCGGCCGCACACCTCATACTTTATTTTTCATATAGCACTCGCGGCTATGCTTTAACATATACATATTGCTTAACGGTATCCTGCAGTCACTATTGGTGTTTGCAGTATTTCAACTACGTATCATGATTCCAAAAATACTGTCCAGTATGTAGATTAGGGCTACAACGAAGTATCTGGATATTTGGATGCCTTAATGAATGAATACCGAACTATTTGGTAACATTTTGATTACTTCAAAATTGCTATATAGAATTCAGCCACATGCACGACAATTTTCTCTCTGAAATTATGCAAAATTAATGGTAGTTGTCATTATAACATGGCAGAACAGTCCATCTTGCAGAAATATAGCTGGTATCCAACACCATTTCCACTGTAAACACTTGTAAATTAGTAGCAAACGAACATCTGAATCAGTGTCAGATCTAGAAATTTTCAGAGGGGGTTTTAGGCACCACTCTGGATTGCAACTTGAGCCTAGCTGTAAGTCAAAGACCAAAAAAAAGTAACTACATGCTGTTGAATGCTGTAATGGTGATTTCAAAGGTAAATGTATGAAGTTTCGCCAGTAAAAAAGTCACACAGTATGTATAACTCTTGGTAGTTTTATCACCCAGGGGTGTGTGTTATTTTCAGAGGGGGTGTCTGAAAACTCCAGAAACCCTCCTAAAACTACCCCTGAGAATGGTAAATTTGGTATCCAGATAAAATCTTAATGAATGAATCAAATATTTGTTGCAGCCCTAATGCAGATGATATTGGAATATTAATTTATTGCCCAACACTAATGGCTATCTCATGTCACCGGTAGAAGTACAATTTGTTTAGTATTTCTGTCACTGGACCCATTGATGTAAGGTACCAAACACTGGATCATTTCTTTCTATAAGTTTTTACTTGGCTTTTACATACCATACTGTACACAATGTGTGCAATTAAAGTCTCAGACTATTAAGTGCTGTACATGTGGGGATGGTACTATATATTCTCGTGATTAGGGTACGTAATGTCAGTTACAATTACCTCATCCCCACAATTGGGAGTGGACACAGTGTGTGAACACCAAGATGTGACTCTGATGTGTCACACTGACCAGACTACAGGTAACATGATCACCTGGTACTGGTCCAACCAATCACAACATGGAGACACCATCACTGTGATGGCCAGGATTACTGGAGTGGTGTTCACTTGTGTGGTGTCGGATAAAGATGGGCATCAATTGGAGAATAGTAGTATTATTGTAGTGGCTAATGGTGAGTGTTGATTCTGTCTAAATGCTTATGTCATGTGTGGATTTACTGAATTATACTGTAGGATCTCCACCTCATGTTGATGGATACAACTTCAATCCTTATGTTTTAAAATATGAAGGAAGCAACTTAACCTTAATCACTGAAATAACCAGTGATCTGCCATTGTCTAGTGGTGACATAAAGTGGGTAGGATTTCACCGACCTTTACCCTCAACTGCTGTGGTGGATAACTACACTACTAATGAAGTACTATACAGTAGACTATCACTATATGAGTTGTCATTTGAAGATGACACTGGCAACTATACCAACATTGTTGGTAATCAGTGTGGAACCTCCTCTGTATCTGTGTACATTGATGTGAGGAAAGGTAGGGGACTTGATTTGTTATAAAGTTGTTGAGATATTGTTGTGATTATCCTCCAGCTCCCATTGTGTGTAACAACTCAGGTAGTGTGGCTGTACCACAAAAGAATATTATGACAGTTAAAGGAGAGTATATTATACTTAGCTGTCTATTTAAAGGAAACTTGAAGATTTTATGGCCATCAATGTCAAGTTATTGGATGATTGGATCCCATGATCAGCACACAGAGCCCACATACATCTTGGACAATTCTACTTATCCATATCGTATTGCTGTTTACCAAACTTGTTTAAGCAAAGATGGATCTTGCTGTAATTTCACTAATCAATTAAACATACAAAAAGTTTCTTTAGAACTGCACAATATTATTTTGACATGTGGGGAGGTACTAGATGAAGTTCCAAGTACACATGCTTCTTCACTGAGTAAGCACTGCTAGCTATGCACATGTGTATAATTACGTACGTGCATGTGTAAATGAGTCACTGAACCTGTATGTAACAATGAATTGAAGCTCGTTTGGCTTACTTACTATAGACTACTGATTTCAAGCCCGTCAGCATTTCTCAAATTATGCAAGGCTAGTTTTGAGAGTCACATTTTATGAGTAATGTGGCAAACTCAAATTCTGGCTTGGAATGACCTGTAGAGCTAGTTTGATGAGAAGCAGTGGTTTTGGTGTGGATGCCGGCTGACTTGTACAGCTGACCAAATGTGATTGAATTTGGGTGCAAAAAGCTGTCAGACCTTCAGTGCTGGTCACTGTAAAGTGTTAGTAATAAAAGTAGTAAAAAAAATGATTCTGAGAATACACAATAACTTGCAATTGATAACTACATTTGCACAGTAATGTTTTGTATAGTTTCTGTCTGCTTTCTAGGGCTGCTTTTGTATGAGGCTGTCAAATGAATGAATGGTGGTTGAGGCATTCATGTGACTCTGGACTAGCCTGAGTAGCTGAAAATTTCTCTATATTGGATGCTGGTTTTTGGTTTCATGCCTTCCAGTATGTTGCTCTTTAATTTTTATTTCTGAGTGAAATTAATTACTCACCCAATGATCCCCACCCTCCAACTCTATGAGAATACGGTTGAAAATATTGTCCCAACTGGCATGAAAATCTACAGGCAGTTTCTTGCAATCTAAGAACAGGAGAACAATTGAAAATTTGGTGTTCATAGCCTTATAGCCTTTAGCAAGGTCTGACTACTTGAACACTTGAATATGCAAGTGCGAATGCGTGGGATTCATACAGATACAGTCACAAATGTTTTCCTGTGTTGAATTTGCTACAGTTTAGCTACCATTAAAACCCCCAATTTATCTTAAGTCTTTACTCATTGTCACCATCATTCTAAAACTCCCATCCCACCACCTTTGTGATACTACTGCTTTTTATCATATTTGGCAGGAAGTTCAATGGGGGTGTAAAGAACACTCTGGTAATATGCTGATGCATCTTGGTAGAGATTTCATATACATGAAATTATAATTGCTTGAAATCTCAATCCTGAAATCACTATTATGTGCAATTTACACAGATCATTTTTCCTTAATCTAGACATCAACTGTGTAGCTACGAGATTTGAAACATTCAGTTGTAGCTACTAACTCTTTCTAGCCTTTCTAGTCCTTTAACCCAGGTATAAGAATTTAAATAGGGACGATTGCAATAAAAAGTCCTTAAACCCTCATCTGAAGTGCAAATTGGATAAAACAATAACAATATGGCTAGATTAATTTGATACTATTGTATGATTGAATTTCACAATCTTAAAAGATTATTTTTCGTGGACTTTGATTGTTATACTACTGATGATTATTACATTAACCTTACTTTTTACCTACCCCTTGTTTTACACTTACCTTATTTGAATGGTAATCCATTGGTTATATTAGGACAAGTTTAAGGAAAGCCAGTAGGGAGATTTATACTCTTACTATCATGATGCTTACCTCTACGCCCAGTCCAACATAGCTTTGTATTATAATCCTTGAATAAACTGTCTTCTATATCTCACCAGCTTGTCTCCATGCCTCAGTTAAGAAGAATTTCAACACCTTCTCCACTGTGCGCAACCCCATTACCCTTAAGCAGAGTTCTACCTGAATGAAGAAAGGTCCAGCCATCAGCTACTAGCCACAAACATCCCTTGGTTTACTGAATGACTGCCACACATATGTACTTGCACACGTGCACGTGTGCATGTACGTACACACACACACACACACACACACACACACACACACATACACACACACACACACACACACACACACACACACACACATACACACACACACACACACACACACACACACTCACACTATGCAGTACTATATGCCTTTCAAGACAATCCGGTACATTCACTCACAAGGTTGTAAGTTTCTGTCTCAAGTGCAAAGGGAAATGGAAGCATTGGAAAATAGTATATTATAGTGCACCACAATAAAAGAATACATTATAGGGTGTCATGTTTCTAATAATGGGCTGTTAAGACCTTTGAAACATTTTGGGGCATGTGCCACAACTGCAGAGGAATCCAAGCTGATAGTATGCCATCCTATGTGACTATAAGGCTATTAGTGTAATACCAAACTATTTTAACACAGTCTAAGAATAGCAGCTCTCAAAAACAGACTTCGGAAGTTTGCAGCTGGGAATCAGTAATGTTTAGTGAAGAAACAGGTCTTTGTTGAATATATAGTAAGTGATTATGTCTGTTTGGAATTTACTCGTTATAAATCCCAGCCACATGTAATGCCATGGGTGTGAGGTTAGATGGTCTAGAGCCCCTTTATTTTAGACAGGGCTTGGCCCCTCTTTTGTAAGATCAAAATGTTCTGGTAACAAAGTTGGCTACTCTGATAGACTCCAATGGAACATTCACATGCATTTCAAGTTAAACACAACTTCAATTTCAGAATACTGATTTTTAAAAAAAAACTGATTTAAAATTAAAATCTGCTCCCATGAGGCATACCTGTAACCTCCAGGCTCCCCTACATAACTGGCTGAGTGTACTTCACACACTGTGAATTGTGCCACCATTCTTAGCTTCCTCACTTAAAATTTTTGTAGCTATGCCTGTGGTGTATACCACACTAAGTCTACAATTTTCTGTATGATCATTCACAAAATTGCATTATCTTTCTCTACTAATAGTGGTGTTTGATGTTCCTACTGTTGTTAAAACTAGTGATCATAACATCAAAGCTCATATCAATGATAGTAAAACACTACAATGTCAATTTAATGCTCCTACAATGAACGACGTCACAATTGTTGTATGGACAAAAAATGATATGGCAATCAACAGTTCAGATCACTACAGAATAAAAACATTCACTAAACCAGGAATAGAAAATCTGATTGTATCTGACTTAACCATCAACAATATCACTGCTGCAGATCAAGGAAAATTCTCTTGTTACTGCTATTATAATAGAGCACTGGTTACGTCCAGCAAATCAGTAGTTTCTGAGGAACAATCTTTTACAATCTACTTTAAAAGACGTGGGTATCTAAATTATTATCTATGTTATGTTATATCACTGTTTTCAGGAGAAAAGTTTGCAGTCAAATATACTGCAGTAGGCATAGCAGCAGCATCACTACTGTTATTGTTGGGTGTTGCCAGCATGCTAGTCATGTATATAAAATATTGTCGCCGTTGGCACAATGGAATGTCAGGTAAGATAATTATGCTGTTCATGGTGATTCTTATTTATCATGGTACAGCTGAAAAAATGTGTTTGGTTGAGGAAGAGCAAGACACTTGTGGAGCTGGTGAATATAATAGTATTTAATAGATACGAGCTATTATATGATACATTAGGACACTATGGGATAAATGATGATGCATTTGTTAAAGAAGTCAGTGATGCCAGTAGAGAGGCAGCATCAGCAGACATATCAAACAACGGTGATCAGATGAATCTCAACCAATATCATTTCTCTTCAAACTTCAGCAGTAGTGGCATTATGCATAATTCAGTAAACCAAGAATCTGATTCAGAAGGTATACGTTGTATACAGTTATTATTTATTATGCTTGACAATGTTTTTGCAATAGATGATGATTGATAAGCAGTTGCTAGTGAGTCATGTGGATGACAATATGGCAGGGCATGTTAATCATGTGTTTATGGAATCAAGGATGTGTTTGCTACTAAGCAACTCAAAACCATGTACCAGCTCAGTATCGATCCACCCAAACCACACCGAGAGTTTAGGGCTGCACCGATTCTAGTATCGGTATCGGTATTGGGCCGATACTGCTGTTTTCATGAAGTATCGGAATCGGCCATTATAATTGTTACAGATAGCTACCGATTCTTATCACGTGCGAGAATAAAATAACGTTCGTTAATTTGTACTTGCTTATTTTACTAGCACAGTGGACGCCTAAAAGCATCAAGTATAACACTAATAACTACCAGCAAGACTACTGATCTATGCTGAAACCTACGTGTGTAAACGCTTTACTGAGAAAAGATCGATATACTCTAATAGAACAGTCGATAACTCTAATAGAGCAATCAGGTAGAAGTGACTTTCAGTATTAGAATATTCTGTGTTTTTGTAAGCACCATTATGATATTATCTACACTTCTCCAGAAGAATGCTGGAATATTCACTGGCATGCATTTCAGTGACTTCCTTCTTTGCAAATCTTGATTGGCTACTTCATCATAAACATTAACCATACTGAAAAAGTGTACAAGTATACCATGAAATGCACTATATAAAAAATGTGTGTACTATGAAGTAGCTACTTTAAGGTACTTGGTATCGGTACTTGTACTTGCAAATACTTCCCAGCTGAGTACTTGGTATTTGAAGTATCGGTAAAAAGTGGAATCAGTGCAGCCCTACGAGAGTTGTCAAGTTTCTTTTACAGTGTGTGCCACTGACCATTCCATTTTACCTCATCCTGCAACTGTATCTCATACACCTGATATTTTAGAGAATTTAGAAATGCAAGAAAATAATTCAGATGGTATGTATTAGCTTTTAGGGTGAGCCCATCTATTTTAGCCACCTTAAGACCATCTTGAAGTATTTCAAATTTTATAAAGTTATGGAATGAGATTTGGATTAGTTTTCACAACCATTCTGCTCTCCCCATCTACCTACAACTTAGCCGTTTGTGTTCCTCCCCTTGCCAACTCCTGGATCTACCCCTGATCGCTGCAAAGAAACATCTACACTACTTACTATAAATGCCTGCCTGTAGCATAACTTACTAAGTGCTCTGTAAGTTCTGTCGTCAACTGTTTCGGTAGCCACTGCATTTATCATGAAATGGTCATGCACTTAAGTGAATGGGAAAGGGATAATTGGGCCCTCACACACTATATTGTGGTATCATGGCACACTTTTTTGATGGTTGGTATTTGGTAATATGATTCCGCCATGTGGCAGTGAGTGGGGACCAAAAGAGAATTTTTAAGTAAGATTTGCATGGCTTGTAACACTTTCACTTAATTACCTTCCTGTGTATTTGTGACCGGATTTGCGAAAAGGGGTCTTCCACACATATCCAGTTTATGACCTTTGACAATCCATAACTTGAGATAGGATAAAATTATTGACTTGATATTCGGTCAGTAATGAGCACCAACAAGGGTTAATGAATGGAGAAAATTTCAGCTTTGTATCTTTCTTTAACACCAAGTTATGGTCTTCCAAGTTCATAGAATTGGATGTGTGTGGAAAACCCCTTTTCGCAAATCCGGTCACATTTATAATACTGTTGGTGTACCATACCTTTGCCAGGGCCTAGCTTTATAACTAGGTAATAATAATTTATTTAGAGGGAAAGGATACCAAGTATACAAAGTGCACTGGTATGCAAAGCTAGCCTAGAAGGTCTGGGGGCATCTACCCCCCCCCCCCACCTCACCACAGGACAGTTTTGAAAATTAGAACCTCTGAGAGAGTATATTAAATACTACGTGAGGTTGATTTCAGCAATTTATTAGACTGCTATTACGTATGTACATTTCCTTGACTACTGTATTAGGTTGAATGTTCTATTAGAGTATCCGGATCTTGGATGTTTATGTAGTGTACAAATATCAATTTTCGGGTCTGGACCTGGTTTTTCCTATGTCCCTCCTTACCATATTAGTTTGCTGCTGCATACAAAGAAAACAAGACAAATTTTGAAGCCATGTGTCTTTAATGTACTGTGGAAAGTACATTGTGTGATCTGTTCTGGCATGACCAAGTTAAGGGTGCTTGAAATCTAGCCTTTAGTAAAGTGGCTAAGCAACACATTTCGACGAAATCATTCACTTTGTGATAAAAGCACCAAATGTTCTGTGGAATTTGAGTGAGTAAAGGTATATTAAATCATTTGAGATACGGTGCCACATCAAAATCCATTACCTTAGGGCATGTTTTGAAACCTTTATAACTAGATTATAAGCCCATTTCTAGTTTCTAGCTGGTTGGGAAACCACACAAATGCATCCAAAATCTTTATTTTCTTGAATGTATCTCAAATTTACAGGTGTAATCAGAAAATCTTTCAAAATGTGAATGACTTGTTTTTAAACACTTCGAATGGAACCAGTATTTCAGTGTTAAAAGTACAGCTACGATCCAAATCAAAATAATGTATTGTACATCTATGGCTTCATATACCATGACCCTCCATGCTTCTTAACATGACAAGCTCGTGACTTGGATGGACACCTCCCTTGATAAGCTTTTGGATATGACCATCCCTTGCTTAGATATTCAGATGCAAAGTTTCAGTATTATTAACTATTAAGCCTGCTCAGAACACTTTTATGACTTCCTAAATACATTTTCTATTGATTTTACTTTTCAGGTTCTTTGAACATGATGTGATTGGTAATTTTAATGGCACCACATCTAATATGAAATAGTATGAATTAAGTAAATGTTGTATATACCAAGTTTGGTGCTTTTATCAAAAAATGAATGATTGTTTCACTTAACAGTTCTAATATTTCCTGTTTCTATATAATGCACATTTTCATGTCATGGCTGCACTGGCTCCTTGGCTGTGGCATGACACACTACTGTGTATTTTGATGAAGTAGCTATCACCAGTATACTAGCACTATTTTTATTTTCCAACAGATCATTATGATAAAAGCTGGACAGTAATCGACTAGAAATGCAGTGCATATATTTTAGGTTTATATATATTTTTATACTTAATTTTGTATGGTTTTAGCATTTTATATTTTTTATACTTAGTTTTGTATGCACCTTTCATCTTCATGCTGCATGTAAAGCTGCTATGTTACATGCTCAAGTAACACAACTGAACATCACCATGACAAAATGTACATAGTTACACATGCATGGTTACAGATATAAACTAGTTTTTTACTCGTATTCCTTTATAGTGTGTTTTGTTGTTGTTGTCATCTTAGATGTTGTTCACCAGCTATATAGAATGTGTTGTATAATGTCATCATGTGTATGCAGTTTTCCTAAGATGATGTCTCAAGCACACTGCTTCTATCTGGAAGCAGATCTAACTATAAGAAATTCTTTGTGAAGTCTACCATCTTCATGGTTGGGTTCATCCACTACATTTTAACAGAAATGCACAACCAGCAATCTATTAGGGTATGATATCATGGAAAACTGCATTAAATTTCCTACACTAGCCTTAGTTTCTCTTTTTGAAAGGGTCAGTGATTCTTGGCTTGAAGATTTTCTATAGTATTCCAGTAAATTGTGCCAAGAGGATATCATACGTTAAAGCCAGCTTTTCAACAAGCTGTTGGTTTGAGGACTAACAACACACTGATGGCTTCTCACATAAAGTACTGAAAGTTACTTTACACTCACTGTGGGTTACAATTCAGATGTGCTTGTGGACTTAATAATCATCACCTTCTGACCAATTAAAGTGTCCTGATTATCAAGAAGTCCTGATTTTCCAGGTCAGTTTACACATTAAGAGATACTTTAGGGCCAACACAATAGTCCAGACTATATACATGGGCACCCATAACTCCCCTATTTCAGTCCACCATTCCATTCTCCTTATTTATACCTCTTTAATTTTCCAGGCAAAATGGGCAAACAATTGTGATAGTATCCTTTAAAAAGAGTACATGCTCATTTACAGTGATATGCACAAATAGGACATGGCACAGCAACAGTAACCAAGGAGTAATAACAGTGTTATGTATATGGAATTATTTAAATCTTCTACATAAAGTACACATATGGTGATAGATGAGACATTACATTAACAATTCACTTACTATTTGCTAAAATACTAAGTTTTTACTACTACACATAGCCAAATCTGAGACCAAGGGAGAGGGATTTAAGTTTGTTGCCACTGCAAGTGGAGTAGAAGGTTGAATCACCAACTAGATGGGTCTGGGGGCATACTATGGCACAAGGAAATTTTTGAAATGTGGAATAACTGATGAGATTGAATCTGGAAGGAAATGATAGAGATCTTTAATAATAAATTATAATGAACTGAAGGGATCAAAATTTAAAAGTATGCATAAATAATTGTTTTGTTAAAATTTAAGCATATTGGTGGATTGTAGTAAAAATAAAATTTCTAAAGATTGGAGCTTTTAATCTGGCAAGTCATGAACTCATGGAGAAGTTTTTAAAAACATCTATATATAGTGTATCTTAAGATTGGATATTGAAGTATTTTTACAAATCACACATTTTATTCTGTGTACCTGCATGTGACCGTTTCTTGCAAAATACGTAGTATGTTGCACAGTTGCACAAAATTTATGCATAGTAGCTATGTTGGTAACAGGGGGGTCAAGGGGGGCTCTTGACCCCCCTCCAAATATCTTTTAGTATACCAAGATTGAGATATTCTAATAGAGCAGTCACTCTAATAAAGCAGTCACAGTATTAGATCAGTGTGTAGCGAACTATGTAGGAATTTTTATGTACTTTATCAGTGATAAATGCGTAGTTGGTGAGCTGGGCAACTATTGTCAGCTGGCTGTGACCTTTTTTCTTTTTGGTCTTGCCTTACCAAACCACTTCAATAACTCATATTTTAATGCTGAAATCTTTCCCCCTAATTACACCGTACTTAGGAAAGACCAAGTCAAAGGTACTGGAGGAGTCTTCATTTGTGTTGAAAAAAGCCTGAACATGACTGAGATTCCAGAAATGAATACAAATGCTGAATTAATTTGGGCTAAAGTAACTCTTCCTAAAAAATCCCATTCACCCATGTTGATATTATCATTCACCTAATACATCTGTTGACTCTATCCTACAACTGAAAGACTTATTAAACAAACTAATAAATATTGAAAACAAGTTTCTCAATGTTATCTTGATGGGTGATTTCAACCTCCCAAGCATATCCTGGACTGACGTTGGTGGTCAGGTTACCTCACCACCAACATATGGATTAGAAGTAATTAATGCATTTTTAGATAATAATATTATAGTAAACGACTTTGATTTTGAACAATTTGTCAATTCACCAACTCGACAAAGCAATACACTTGACCTTGTCTTCTTGACTTACCAAAATATTACAGATGTTATTGTCACTCCAGGAATGTCGGATCATGAAGCTATAATGCTGCATCAATACAGCTTGCAAATTTACACAGAATAAAACAGAGCACAAATCACCCTTGTACCATAAGGCAAACATCTTAAACAGTATCACCCACAACACTTCATTATTCCAAAAGTGATCTAATGGAATTTCAAAACACATTCATAACGAGTGATCCTCTGTCAAGATCTGTCAAACAGAACTGGTTGAGGTTTAAAGCTTCAATCAGTGAGACAGTTTCTAAATATGTACCAGACAAAACTGTACGGTCACGTAATCACTTACTCTGGACAAACAAGCAAATTAAGAAGGATATGAAAGTTTGCAAGGGTTTATATAAAAAGCCAAAAGATCTAATTCTAACACTGACTGGAATGCCTATCGGCAAATGAAAAATCTCATCAATAATAAACTAAAAGCAGCACACAATAACTATTTTAGTAGAATATTTGATGCACCCTTTGGTGGTAACTGTCGCCAATTTTGGAAATATATCAGAGCAAAGTGCAAAGACAACAATGAAATTTCTACCTTAACAGTGAATGGCCAATGTATATCGGATACTAAAAGTAAAGCCACTCTCCTGAATAACTACTTCAATCAGTCTTTACCAAAGAAAACCTGACGCATATTCCTCCTATGGTCAACTCTGGAAATTCATTACCATGTATTCCTAATAATATTATATTTACAGTTTCTGGTATACAATATCTGCTGTCTACACTTGATACCAACAAAGCCAGTGGCCCGGACCATATATCTACATATATATTAAAGCATTGTACAGAAGAGATATCGCCAGTTTTACAAATCGTTTATTCTCAATCTCTTGACTCTGGATTTCTACTAACTGATTGGTTAGCTGCCAATGTATCACAAAAAAGGAAGTCGCACAGTGCCGGCCTATTTCTCTAACTTCTGTCTGTTCCAAAGTAATGGAGCACATATTATATCACACCATCATAGAACATCTAAATTCAAACAACATCTTAATTAATAGTCAACATGGTTGTAGATCCCAACATTCTTGTGAAACACAGTTAATTGATTTGGTGGAGGACCTATCCTTTGCTATGGACCATCAGAGGCAAGTTGATGTTATCCTGCTAGACTTTTCCAAGGAATTTGACAGTGTGCCTCACCAAAGACTTCTCAAGAAACTTAAACATTATGGAATAAGCAACAACAGTTACAACACTTATAATTGGATAGAAGCATGGCTTACTAGAAGATCTCAATGTGTAGTCCTGAATGGTATTTCCTCACATCCAGTTCCAGTCCAATCTGGTGTACCACAGGGAACCGTACTTGGTCCTTTAATGTTTCTTCTTTACATAAATGATATCTCCAAGATGTTCACTCACAATTATGTCTTTTTGCTGATGACTGACTTCTCTATAGAGTAATAAATACTGAACAGGATACCCCTCAACTACAATAAGACTTTGACTTATTATCCAATTGGGCAGAAACATGGCAACTGAAATTCAACATAAACAAATGTACTATAACGTGATTCACTATGTCTACATCACCACTCACAACTCGACAATCAAGTCTTATCCACTACAGATCAACATCTTTATCTTGGTGTACTATTGGACAAGAAATTATCATGGTCACCACATATATCTCACACTGCAAGTAAAGCCAAACAAACTCTAAACTTTCTAAAACGTAATTTAAGCACCTGCTCTACAGATGTAAAAGCTGCAGCTTACCTTTCAATGGTCCATCCCTCAATGGAATACGTCGCAGTGGTCTGGGATCCCCACCATACTGGGGATATCCAACATTTGGAGAAGGTACAGAGCAGAGCTGCAAGATGGGATGATTATGGACGATATAATTCAGTTACATCTATGTTGGAACATTTAGGATGGGACACTCTTTAAAAAAAAGCATGATAACAAGACTACAAACACTATTTAAAATATTACACAATGACTATGCACTCAAAATCCCACATCACTATCTCCACCAAACAAAACACACCAGACAGTATCACCCCAATACTTCATTATTCCATATTCATCCACTGTAACGTATCAACAGAGTTTCTACTCAAGAACAATTAATGAATGGAACAACTCACCCACTGCAATAATTGATCATGATGATTTAAACTTATTTACTAATAACTTACTAACATTACTATAGACTCTTAAATCATTTTAGCTAGCTAATACTTGTAAATTCTTTTTTTTCCTGGGAACATCAGCAGAGCTGCCTGCCCAGTAACAATAAACAAATAAATAAACCAGACAATGTAGTGCCTCAGTTCATTTTTACCCCACCTTTCCATAAGTCTGGATCCGCCCCTGGTTGGTAATATGCTTGATGCTTTTGTTATGACCCTAATTATGTTGGCAAAAATCAGAGCAGATCTAATACAGCATTCAAACACTGCTGCTCTAGTTACTGAACTGGCACCACCATTGTTCAGATGTAAGACATAATAAAAACTTGTTGTAGAAGGAAAAACATAACAATGGAGTACATGGCACAATAAATCCTGAGGCTTGTACACAGCATTAGTCTATGCATTATATTGAGTTGCTTAAAGTTGTTGGATTTGAGTTTAGCATAGATTCTAACCATTAATTCTGATAGGCTAAGTGCATAGGTATAGTATCCTTGGGGAGGCAAAGGGGACTAAAGGCTTCCCCTGCGATTTTCTTCTTTTAGTTTGCAAAAAAATTGAAATACTCTAACGGTTGTTCTAATAGAACAGTCGGTGTGTAAAATTGCTTAATCAGAAAAGGCTAAATCTTCAAACTTTTCCTGTGGGAGGAGGGGCATGCCCCCAGACCCCCCATACTTCACATGCTGTTTTAAACCACCTGGAACAGAGTCCTTCTATCTAAAAATATTTTGCTACACTTATGAAGTGTACATACAGATAGCTATGAAACGCTGTTCAAAGTGATCATAAAGATAATTCTGAAGTTTATGCTCTCACAAAGATAAAGTGATTTACGACGCACTTCAGCAACTAGATATATATCACTAAATATTTATTTTTGCAACAATATTAATTTTTTGTGCAGTATTTGCATGTAACAAGATAGCTCAAAGGCTCATTAATGTTCTCAAGGTCATTTATATTATACTGCTATAATTATTAGTGAAATAACTTTTTAGGAGTCCTTATAAGTAAAGGGTTAGATGACTAGAAATGGTACTATCACTTCTTCAGAAATGTGATAGCTGCATACAGGCTGTCTATGTAGCATATGAATAACATTTCCCAAGTGCTATAGCCCATGTTTTTAACCACAACTGATACTCAGATACAAGTATATAAACAATGTAGATTAATTTTGTCTTTCCACCCACTACACACTGAGGTGAGTGCACACTCAAGTGTATATATTACAAATACCACTCATGATTGGAATTCACTGTATACGTATATCGCAATTTCTTGTGGCCACAGTATAACTATTATATATGCAATAAACATTGGACAACATTTCACATATAATTATATCTAACTTATATATATATATAATCTAAGACATCCAATAATATTGAAGCAGAATCAATGACGCTTTAACATTTTTTGCTTATTCCATGCACATGCATTTATGTATACTTTTACATCAAATCAATTGGTCCATGCTAACTACATAAGTGCTATATACAGTATAATGTATCATATCACACAAAACTTGCAAAAACATTAATTTTGCTTTACAGCATACAGAATTACAATGGTACTAGTATAGAACAAATTAGTATGCTGAACATCCAGTGCCAGTGCTATGGGTAAAGTATATACATTACAGTTTATTGTATACAATACAGATCATTTAGTGTATCTATCACTAGTGTGGCCTGTGACTACAGCAAATGCAACCTCAAAATCTGTTTTTCAATCCAGGAACACAGTCTTTGCTATCTGTTGATGCATTATCAGGCAGACCAAAATTAAACAAGTATCGTAAAGGGTGCTGGCGATCCTCTGGTTGTTTTCTCCATGCCCGTAAGGATTGTGTAGATGGAGGATCTCCTTTGTTAGGTGGTATCATTGTATTCCAGCCAATACATCTGATGTTCTTGGGTGGATTCTTTGGTGTTCCTTTCTAAAAAGAGGATTGTGAGAGTACCAGTTCTTAAGCATCCAACAGTACATACATGTACCTGTAATATACAGTAACTTATGGAGGAATTAGTTTGGGGGGAAAGGGGGTGCTGAACTGGCAGTAGGGGGAGGAGCTAGTCCCCTAGAAGCTGTAGCCATTTATAATGTCTCAAAGTTCACCAGATAGGCCTGAGTGAAAGATGCTCAAAATTATGTCCAAATGCTTTCACGAGTTTCCCATATTTTTCACCTATTGTTATGCTCTTCAGTGTTACCGTTATGCTTGCATTATGCTCCTAGGTTAGCAACATTTCTTACAATTATCTAGGAACATTTTTATCAGTGAATGCTCTGTTAGAGTATTTCACTACAAAGTGACTGTTCTATTAGAGAGTATCAATCTAAGGAGCTACGTACAATGCATTTGAGTGTTCTATTGCAGTTTGCAGTTTCCACTGACTACTCTACTAGGGAGTATCAATCTATTTTTCATGGAATTAAGCTCCATAGTTTGAAATATCCAGCTAGTATGCTAGCATTATGCTGGCATAGGCATAGTACTCCAGCTGGTGTAGTACTCATGCTTTTATTATGCTGGCATATTTTATGCAGGCCTATCACCAGAATTATATATAAGTGCTACTATAACTGTGTAAAGTAACTCTCATATAGCATTTATAAAATAGTAATCACATACTTGTAAACACATTGTACAGCGGAAATAGATGAAAATGTGAATTGAGAGGTGAGTGGCTTGAATCCTGCAAATAGTAAAATTTGTCTTTTGTTTTCAGAGTACTATTATATGAACATATTAATTTATAAAACACTTGAACGCTCTATTAGAATATTTGAAAATTTTGTTTAAGCATATTGTTATTATTATTACTAGGCCCAGGGTACATACAACCAAGTATAATCACTAACGGGACAACCTACCAAGAAGGCGGTGTGTGACCAGTACAGTGTGTGTGTGTGTGCGTGTGTGTGTGTGTTGGCACATAAATGCAATTATAATCAGATGTTTAAGCTTTTTTTATTGGGTAATCAAGACAACAGTCATGTGCACTCTAATATAATTGTATACATATGTTACTGGATTTTGGAAAAACGATCCAAATCGCACATTAGAAGTTTCGAGATAAACGGTTTTAAAGAATTGAAGCCAGCATAACTCTCCAAGGATAGCAAGCATGCATATAAAATTTACACAAACGATGCATCAATCTGTTACCTTTCAGGTCACTTCCAGTACTTGTAGCTGCTTGTAGAGTTTCCCGCCAAATAAGACAGAAAATCTGAGCAGTTGGACAGGTGAAGTAGTATGACAAGTGCTCACAAAGGGGGGTATTGGAGTCCAGACACGAGTGTGCTGGCTCCTTAGTGGCTGATATGTAGCAAAATCAACAGAGAAAACTTCTGGCCAACATTATCAGGCTGTCCACTAGTAAACCACTGATTCTTGCCAAGCCAAGTCCTTCACTAGGCCTGAAACCGCCATTTGAGCACTCCACACCTCCCAGAAAAGATGTCTGTTAAAACCAGCCTCGAGTAGTTTGAGTAGTACTGAGGGTCAAAACTAGTAGTACGATAGTGTAGCTATCCACTGGTAGTGTTAGTTTGACTTTGCCTTATGTGCGATTTGGACCGGTTTTGTAAAATCTGGTCACATATATAGCAGGCCCTCAGAATTCATTCTGACCAAAATATGCTTAATAAACTCTAGGATATTAATTATGCATCTGTACACAATTTGTGTCCTCCTCATGTGATACCAGTTGTTTAAATGAGGATGAATCAGGGTGATGGATAATGATGTGGCTGGAGTTGCCAAGGGCAGACCACAGTGATATCTGGGACAAAAGAAGCAGAGTATTTCCACTATGTGTCACAAACATCCCATCTGCTGAATTACATTTTTAAGTATTAGATGGGCTGATATGTCAAAAAATGGTCACATGGTGTCTTGGACCCACTGCAAGATGAAATAAAATGTGTAGCAGATCGCTGTGAAAGGTGGCAGTGCCTTATGGCACATCATCAGTGGTGTGCGGACACTGAATGATAGCCACAGTAGTGATTGGCACTTCAAAGCTACAGGAGATATTATTTTATTTTTGTTACTGGGTAGTTAAATTCAAACACAGTACAAACAAACAATGCAAACAGTATAGTTACAACATGAAAACTTATGTTAATAATCCACCTGAACGCATGTGCTGGCAGCTGGCATGGCGACTTGGGATGGCTTACAGTGGCACCTGGCACTTGTCATAGTCTGCACACTTGAAAAACAAAGATCTGGGCACAAACAATTAGTAGACAAGTTAATAGTAGACCTGCGGATGGTCACTCATGGTCATTAATCTTCACCCGGCCTTTGGAATCATGGGTGTAGTGCTGGGTGTTATATAGAATTACATGTTCGTTCAAGTCATCAGCACGAACAGGCATAATTATTATATGTTTGTGCCTTTGTTCACCGGTGAGTTGAACCGCGGTTAGTTCATAAGCCTTGTAGTTTTCCCAAACATTATTTATTTATTTATTTATTTATTTATTCATTTATTATTACTTATGACTTAATTTTAACCGCATTTCGTATTATTCTTAGTGCTTGGTTGTATAATTATATTTTTTCCTGTTTTCAGCACCACTCCAAGAAGAAGAATTTTTATAATCTATTGTAAAGGAGTTACTTCAGCCCCCCCCCCCCCTCCCCCTTTCCGCTGCATATGATTATAAATAGTAACATCTATTTTACACTATGAAAAATGACGAATATAAGATGGTATTTCCAGTGGAAAATTGAATACAAAAAAGCTTGGTATAACCTGTAGTCAGTGTTGGGAAAGTTACTTTTTATTAAAAGTAACTAGTTACATATTACATATTACTTGCAACTGAACTATTTAGTTACAGTTACTAATACCATACCTGTTTCACTGCCCATACAAAAGTCTCAATAGTAGCAGTGAAATTTATCCCATATTTCACTGGTAGCAGTGAAAAAGTTGTAATTGCAATTTCATTGGCTAGAATTTATGTTGACAATGTAGCGCCAATTAGTGTTGACGCGTGTTTAGTACATAGTGACAAATTGTGTACATAGCAACGCTAATGCACAGCATGCGTATATGCAGCGAGTATGGTATTAACTGGGAATAGCATGGGTTCGCCTCGTGAAATTTATCCCCATTTCCAATACAACACTAGTGGTATTTATCCCAAATTTCACTGCTGCCCATGCTATTACTAGTACATATTACCCAAAAAATAAAGTAACTATAATAATGTTACATATTATATTACTTTGTGTCTACAGCCTTAAGCTGTCACGTGTGAAACTACCACCTTATCACGTGACATAATTGCGTTGTTGGGCAATGTGCAAATCTTGGTTATAAGTAAGAAGCTGGTGAATAAGCTTCATTCAGTAGGCTTCATTACTTTGTTGTGGCTAGGTGTTACTCAGTGGATTACTAACGAGATTAGTAACTTCGTTACTTGTAGTAATAATATTATGTAATATTAAACTCGTTACAGTAACTACATTACTTAGGTAACGCGTTACATTTGTAAGTAAAGTAACTTGAGTTATATTACCTGTTTTTATAGCATATTTCGTTATATTACTTAGTTACCACAAAAGTAATAATATTATGTAACAAGTTACATAAGTAATGTGTTACTCCCAACACTGCCTGTAGTATACTAACAATCTCATGTAAGGCTTTATTCATTGTGTTAAACATACTGAAACCACATATGTGATGGTATATATAGTGTGGGAATTATGAAAGATATAAGCTTTTTCAAGTAATGTGGTAAATAAACTGAAACCATATATGCAATAGTATAGTATGGATTATACTAAAGTATAAGATGAGTATAATACAGGATTTATATTAAGGCATATTTGTATTCTATAAGCCATTGGAAATACCATATTATATCCCACCTTTTACACAGTGTTACTTTTAAAAAACCAATCTGTAAGTTAAAAATTGGCAAACATTACTGCAGTAGTTAGACAAAAGCATTAGACTAAATTTATTGATTCCTGTCACTTTAAGAGCAATTAGCTAGTGAGTATTATCTTAATGTTATTTCTGTAGTAGTCAGTACTATTTTAGTAAGCTTCTAAGATGATAATCAATCTGTACATCAGGAAAAATCAAACCAGTGTATATATAATATACTCTATTTCAAAAGATCATACAGCTTCCATCATAACACTTTCCAAGAAACCAAGTTATAAACTAACACAAAATTATGTGTAAAAAATGTATTTTATGACTATAAGAGTAGTTCTGGTTATTTTATTGGAGTGTTTTATTAGAGTGTTTTATTAAGGTGTTGACTGCTCTATTAGAGTATTTTTATCTTTATACACTGATGAAGTAGGACAAACAGTATGTTGGTGGGTGACAAAAACAAAGGAATCAATAGATGGTGGTCTTATATATACTCACCAAGAATTCAATGCTTTGTGATGCAGAGTTCCATTTTATAAAGCAACCCGGATGGCGAGCGCTCTCCAAACATATGGTATTGCATTGTGGCTCAAGGAAAGATGTGTGATATAATCTGAAATAACCTGCAATGGTTTATTGGTCTATATCACACTTGTACAATGGAATGGCCACCTACTTGACTCATCATAATGATTTCCATGAAGATTCAGACTATATTGGCCATCTTTAACACATACCTGTAGTAGCCCACTGTTTCCTATTTCATCTATGTCATACACATATGTGGTAGCTACACACACAGTGATGATGTCCCTTACCACCATATGCTGTCAGTGTATAAGTACCACGATACTCCCAATTCACATCACTAACTGGCTGTGAACAGTCATCACAACTAGCCTACACAGGGTTAAACACATTGTTACATATTTCATTAGGAATTGATGTAAGTAGAAAATGCAATATTTTTGATGCATTTGTGGCTCTTGGATTAAACGTGTTTAGCTACATTTGGGTGTGGGTTGGGAACCTAATTTAAAATTATAACAGTTGAAAAGCTGTAAAATATTTCCACCATACACATACCAAAGCTTTTAAAATGATCAAAGCAACAGCAACTAATTTTGCTTTTGCTGTAATTAAAGTTTTATCTTGTTATTACGATTGCAGTCTTTTGCAAAAGGTGCATGTATCCACAATTAAACAAAGCTCCCTAAAAAGAAATTATTCTATATGCTTGGAACACTGGGCTTTGCACAACTACGTAATTTGTACAACACATGACACAATCATACCTGTGGAAGTGATGGAGTGAGGCATCTATGGAAAATTGTATTGTGACTCAAACCTGCTACAAGTACAGACAATGGTTTGGAGTGTCACACATAAAGTTCATACCAGCTGAAATATCAGTTTCAATTTCCTACAGAGAAGTAAAACTCTTCATTTAAAAACTGACATTATTTAACGGTAAAAACTGACATTATTTAATGGTAAAAACTGACATTATTTAATGGTAAAAACTGACATTATTTAATGGTAAAAACTGACATTATTTAATGGAGCCATTCAGCATTTTCACTAGTATACAAACTTTACATAGCATACAGATGGTCCATATCCTTTAAGTATATGTTAAATCATTGCCGCAAGTGCTATTTGAAAAATAAAGTACGAGGCGCTTGGCCAAGATGCTAATATAGGTATAAAGTACGAGGCAAAGCCAAGTACTTTATTAGCATTAAGGCCAAGCACCGAGTGCTTTATTTTTGTATAGGACAAGCAAAGCAATACTTTAAATGCTTTACGGAACTTTCTAGTCATAGCTTGCAGCCATACACTAGGACTCACAATTAACACACATTGCACAAACTATTAGCAGCCTGAATGCACACAAACTAGTTTAACTGACGTATAGTTCACTGAAGTTTGGCATGGTAGATGTTCATTGTGTATTTTGGTAGGTTATTGTGACACATGGTGAAGTATTTCTGTGATATCTCCAGGACTTGTCCATTTACATGAACAAACATAACAGCAATGTTACATTCTCCCATCCATCATCAAAGTATTCAGACATGTCTATAAAAGTAATCCAGTGATAGAACTTGTATTGGCTGGGGTGACTGACCACTCAGTGTGGCAAGGGCTATCAGCCTGCACTGGCTTGGGTGATTAGTCATACTGGCATGAGCGCCACAGGCTATTAGCTAGCCTTCACTAGAGCACATGGGCAACTGTGCTTTATTTCCCACAAAGGGTGCTTTATTGTAGGATTAAAGCACTCTTTGCAGTGCAATAAAGCACTCTTTGTGGGAAATAAAGCACTGTTTGCCCTAAAGTGTACTTAATTAGGCATGAGGCTATTATGCTCCAAAAATTGAGCATTATGCTTTTGAGCAGTGTTCAAAAAATCACCTATTATGCTTTTGAGAATTACCCATTATTCCCAAAATTATGCCACCATAATTGGTTGATAATGCCAGTTTATTGCTGTATCATACCATTTTCGTTGATATTTAAGCTTTGAATTCTTTAGCTGGTTGCTGTATTAGAGTATTTCATCAATGTGACTGCTTTATTAGAGTAAATAATAGTCGGTGACTGTTCTATTAGAGTTTCTGACTGCTCTATTAGAGTATCTCGATCTTTTTTAACGGAAATGTGCAATCTGTAGATTTTCCTACTGTTAAAGCTTTATAATCATCTCAAAATGCTAGCATAATTCCTGATTTCCACACATACCTATTATGCCTGAAATTATGCCGGCATAATCGCCGCATTCCTATACTTAATGAAATTTAAGGTACATTTTTCCTTTGATCTTGCCCGCACAAATTTCTATAAAAGTGCATGCAGCTAAAAAGATCACAGAAAATCAGCAGACTAAAGCTTTCATCATAAAGGTGAAGTAATTTTAATAGTTACATTCTGCATGGATAAATAATACATGAAGCCAGTAATACGACAGACTAGTTCTGTAAGCTTTCTTACTGCTATTACTTCTTGACTTAGTTGCAAAAAAGGCCAAACACACTGATTTTGCGATCAGGATGTTTACTGTGTTTCCTTTGTTAAATGCCACACTTTAAATAGCTGTCTCATTTGAATAGTGGCTGCACTGTTCCCTTAAATATGAAACATGAACACTGCCCTTAAATAAACACCAGGGTTATTAATTGAATCCACATAGTCTTTGATTGTCCTCAGGAGTTATCTGCTTGTCTTGGGTTAGGATTAGCAAATATGCTCAATATTTTGCCCAAAATGCTTTAGGAATTTCCTAAAATTTTAACCTATCATGCTCTTTAGTGTTTCTATTATGCTTCCTAGGTTAACAGCATTTCTTAAAATCAGTGAATATTCTATTAGAGTATTTCACTACAAAGTGACTGCTCTATCAGAGAGTATTGATCTAAGAGCTATGTACAATGCATAGCATTATGTTGGCATAGCATTCTAGCCTATTATGCGTTTGGAATATTTTATGCAGTCCTATACATGAGCTACTGTAGGTATAATTTTTGCATATTGGAAATTCATTTCATTTCCATTTATAACTAATTAATGACCAAGTTGCAACACAGAATTGGATTTACAGGGATGGTTGTCATAAATTGTGTTAATCAAAAAGTAATTTACTAATATAACACCTATATGGTCAATACCTTTTGAAGTTTAACTTGTGCTCCTCCACTGACACTAAATGGAGACTTCCTGTAATATTCAATGAGGTCTTCGACACTATCAAACTGCTTGCCAAGTCCAAGATCAAACTTCTTTCCTTTTCCAAATACCTTCACGTCAACTATCTCATCTTTTACTCTTTAAAATATGTGAAATTATGGAAATACACATTCAACTAAACTGAATCTCATTGCCATTTCTTTAGGCACTATTCCTATTACAACATGTACAGTTTGATCAATAGTTATATAATTCAGTGTGCACATATACTGCTCCTATACACTCTCAAGCACCATCCTCAGTACATATCACAGTCTCTTACATTATCACCCACTCATCCATGCACTGAGGTTGGTAGGAACACGAGTTTCAACATGCATGTATGAAAAAGATCACTGACAGTATATAGTCTACCTATGCCATTTAATTTCATTGCTGAGCATTGTGATGACATTAATTTTAGACTTACAAATAAGGAAGCACAGTAATCTAGGCCATTGCAGGGGATTAATTACTTCTTGTAACAATGGAGAACAAAAAGGGTAGAGTGTGGTATGGCTACTTACATGTTAACTAGCCACAAACATGCATAATTCACACTTCCCATGGACTGACAAACAACATTCTTTGGTCAATTAAAAAAGCCATGTGATGCTCTATGCTTTTTGAATTTGCTGAATGTATTGCAAGAAGTAATAAATCCCCTGTAACTTCACAGTGGTATTGATGATGACTATTGCCAATAAGGAAGTCCCCTATGCCATTATTAACTTTATCCATGGCATTGACCCCCAGTAATCTACACCATTCGCTTTGATGATGACAAGTACAAAAAAAGGAAGTCCAGTAAATGCCAGTAACCACATCCATGGCATTGACAATGGCGCGAAATTTCAGGATATTATCATGGCCTTGTGTGACACTCGAAAACTTGTAAGGTTGTTCTTTATATTTAGTTGTGAACTTACTATGTAATGAACGATGACAGAAGTCTTACTAATGTGGGACTTGCTCAGGCTCACCCCAATAAACCACTATCCTTCTTGTTTACAGCAACAGCTATTGTAATACATGCTTTCGGCAGTCTGATGGGGTTAGTTCTTTCAAGTGTTCTGAAATGTTAATTTTACAGTTTTTCGGGTTTGTTCACACATGATCAACATCTTGTTCAGTAGGCTTAGCTATTACTTGAGTACCACCTTAAACGTTATACTGCTATACTTACAACTTCTTAACACAACAATGCACATACTTCCAGTTTGGACCATTCAATTGAGCAGTCATTGTTCTCCGTGAATCCCAAGTTGTAATCAAATTAAACCAGAAGACTCCAAATTATGAGCAAAATTGTAGCATCTATACATCAGTCTAACAAGAGTAATTACCAGATGAACGGCACATTCAAACTTTGTAAAATTCTTGCTATCCAGTAGTTGGGTAACCCACAGAAACCTCACAGTGATAGCGTAATGCTTTAGTGAGTAATTTACTGGAATGTATGAATTGTTCAATAATTGGTCATTGAGTGCAGTACTGCTGTTCGATTATGTACCAATGTTCAGGAAGTAGCAAACAATACATATCACTCATAACTCACAGTATGCTGCTGTAATTTACTTACAACTTGGTACCAAAGGTTGTAGTCCAAACCAAAAGTCCATGTATTGTACTTGTGGTGAAGAACTACAGAAACGTGTTCGATAATTGGAGACTTTTGCTACCCAATCTTAACACTCGAATACTGTCAATTCATGATCATTACAGTTAAATGGTGTGAAAGATAAATATGCATACCTGGTATAGCTATAAATTAGGTATACATATTATGAATGGAGGTAACGTTAACAGCTCACAGGCTCAACAGAAAGCCTACTATAGCTACAGCATTTCTAGTCACAGATATTAACTGTAAGTTTAGTCATGGTAATAAGAGCAGACCAAGAATTTCAGACATATATTACTTGGCAGGTTTCCCACATCCAGTCAATATGCCATGATATAATTTCCAAGAAGAGTTACAGATTATATCAATTCATTACAAAGACATAAATAACACATTGATTGCACTGCTGATGTTCCATATTTCATTCTGTTCTGTGTTCTACTAGTCCGGCAGAAGGTTTTTTTTTGCTGAACCTTGCAATATGGTCTATAGTTTATTTTATGTCACAAAATATTTCTCCATACTATGGACTACTCAAAACCACCTGCTGGACCTCCATCAGCATTGGGAAAATTGGGATATTAACTCAGGAAATTCTAGTATTTTGGTCATTCCATTTTAAAGTATCAACTTGAAGAAATTAAAATGTTAACCCACTTTTTTCAAATTTCTCCAAAATTGGCACAAAGATAGTGCATCATGAGTCAAAGTCATACACCAAGTTTCATTAGATTCCTTTGATCACATTCCATGTTACGCCTGTTTTCTTTACTGTATGTGTTTTACTGCATTTGTGATTGTGCAATACCTCTAATATTGAACTATACAGTAAAACCTGTCTAAATGGATCACTGTATAATAAGGTCACCTGATTTAACTGGCCATTGTAAGTCTCCTAATTGTGTCATTTGTATACACAGTGACATTAACATGTTTAATGTAGCCACCTCCTTAGTAAGACAGGTGACCGGAATGGGCAAGTTCACTATTATTTTTTTATGCTGAGCAATTAAGTAAATTAATGTAATCTCATCAACTAAATGGTTTTAGATATACGTAATTGTATAAGTTGTGTTTTGAACATTAGCTTGACTTTCTGCCTTGAATAGAGCACATGTAAAGTAGTAAATGATGGTAGCCATGCCAAAATAGCCAAACTGCAGACAGAATAGCCAACTATGAAGTAAATCAAAATCAGCAACCAAGAAATTGCTCCAATGATTAAATTTTAGCTAGACCAATACTCTTTACTTTTAGTTTACAGCTAACTCTGAATGATACAGTTGTAGTGCCACTACATGTACCCTTTTCTCAGCTTGACTGTCATGGATTTGTTGTAACTGAGCACTGTCCCTGTCTACCACTGCATTTCATAGAACACCGGCTGTATATGTATACACAATATACATGTGCAAACACTGTACAAACAGTACAATTAGCATGCACTATTATGAATTATTGTAGAACCAAATTTGTACCCAACACACTGTGTGCCACACATATTCATATGGCATGCTATTGCTGACCACAATATATGCTGTTGATAAATGTCAATTGAGGAAAACATTAGTGGAGCAAATAGGTGGCAGCAGGAAAGACGTTTAAGTCTAATTTGTTTATGCAATATAATGCAATGGATGCTGTTAAAGGCTGGATTTGCATCTTCCACATGAATAACTTTCTTTCAAACAGATGGGAAATTTTCTTCATCCAATGCTCTGTTTTGTGGCTCACAGCTGACAAAATTTCAATCAATAACTTATTTCAAATCTAAACTAAGCTATGAATCATTAATTTATAAAAGTGGTAAAATTTGGTGTGTGGGTGATCTTTCTTGCAAATTTGGTTACAACAAGACTGGTACATAGCGCTTAATGTTCTCTCTTGTGTGCTAAAATTAATTGTAAGCTAGTTAAGGTTACCAAAATTCTCATGCAAGAGGAGCAGCATGCAAGTGTAAGAGAATAACATACACCCCTGCACTTTAAAGAAGTTGATTTGCGCATGCTCATTTCAGTGAAAATAACAAAAGGTATAGACAGAAGTGATTCGCAGAAGTGATTGAGAACAGACATAACTTCAGTACAAAAGGCATGTCATGATTTATTTACTGTACATAAAAAAATATTGATGAAGAGGTAGCACACAGTCATACATATGTGTATGTGTGCATCCTATATAAAGCATAGCTAGAGGCTCTCACAACACTATTCGGACACCTTAAGACTCCACTACACTGTTCTTATTGTAAAGTTGTCCTGATCTCAGCGGATTCAGAATAGTATTGTGAGAGCTAGAGGAGTAGTACTGTGAGAGCCTCTAGCTATATAAAATATAGCTAAATATAGCTAGAGGCTCTCACAATACTATTCTGAGACCCCACTATACTGTTCTTATTGGAAAGTTGTCCTGTTAATTGTATGTGTATTCAATACCAATAGGACCTTAGACAAATATTCTGATATCATGGTGTCCACATTTTAGAATGGTTTAACTTACATAGGGGGGTACAAAAGGAAGCTACTGTTTTATTGTATTATTGCATGGATACCACATACATATGATGCCCCAAATAAGGCATAACTTCCATTATTTCTTGCTAAATTAGATGATAGTGGAAGAGGTGTAAAGAAGGCATCTAATAAGCGTAGATGAAGAACACACATACGCTATTTGCTGTATAGTGAGTACTTCGTGACATACTCCTATTTGCAGCAAGTATATAGCAAGTACTAGTTTTGAGCTTACATTTGATGATCTACAGACATGTACATCAACTTCAACTCAAGTTCTATTTTTAGCACCAATGTTATGGCTAGATATTGAACATTTTGTAACACTGCACCTGATAAATTGTTTGCAGTTCATGGACTTTAGCTGGAGAAAGGGTGTAGTAACCAAGCCTTTCCACACCAGCAATACCAAAAAGAGGCAAACCATTATCACCAGATACTATCAATGTAATTTATAGTATCACAATAAATTGAAGTTAACATGCATGCCGCAGATATTGTGATATAGCACTATAAGAACTTGCGCATAATTTCTGTGACCTAAGTGCACGCTATAGCATAAGGGTGCACTATGATCTAAGCACATAAAGTAATCTTGAGACAGTTTCAAGTATTGTGTAATCAACAAACTGGTTTAACAGGTTTACGGTCACGTGACATGCCACGTTCTTGAAAGGTGAATGGCCTAGTTAAAGAAAAGTTCCCACCCACCTGCCCACTATTTGGATATAAATTAGATATATGTGTACATATGGGCATGCTTATTCTCTCAAGTCTAAAAGCAATGGTAACCATTATAGTATGGCTTAAGCTGAAACAAACATTTTTTAAAATAACCAAAGTCAAGAGAGCAAATGTGACCGGGCCTGTGAATATATACGTATGGCATGTGGGAACATAAAATTTGCCTACTTTTCGAACTTTAATTGCCCATAATTTTATGTACCAATATGCTATGGCTTTGTAAATTTAAGGCAATTGATCGGCTTTATAATACAAGTAGCTAGGGACCCGCCGATTATGCTGGCATAATTTTGAGCATAATAGGTACCTAAAAGCACTGAGCATAATGCCAGCATAATAGGTTAAATATTTGTACGATAGTATAAATTCTTGCTGGAAAAATGACAATTGCAAAATAAAATCGATATACTCTAATAGAGCAGTCAGTAACTCTAATAGAACAATCATCAAACTGACTGTTTTATTAGAGTATATCGATCTTTTCTCTTACATGCAGCAATAAATTATTATTTATGCTCCAGCCACTCATTTTTTTTCTATGCAATGTTAAACTAGTAGCAAAGCATATGAACTAAGGCATGAACATTGAGCATAATCGAGCATAATAGGTAAATATTGAGCATTAATTTAAGCATAATAGGTGAATTTTTGAGCAGTGCAGCATAGCATAATGGGTAAAATAATGAGCATAATCGGCGGGTCCCTACAAGTAGCAGAATGCAAATACTTTACTCCAATACTGAGATACATCCTGTTGTGTGACAGAGTGTAGTTTGCGCCTGCAGGCCCTGTGATGGTTATTGAGACATACATAACTATGGTATGGATAATGATGCCTTCAGGGGTTTATGGGACTATTTAATTATTCAGTTTTTTCTGACATTAATTGTAACACCTAAGATTTGTTAAATGGTCAGGTTATCAAACAATTTTGGGTAAAACTGAAACCCACAGAAGCTATTTTGTAAAATTTGTATGGTTGCTATGCAGTTAATTAAACTTTCATTGCTATGGCAAAATTCCCAAGGCTGACACCTGTCCAGCAAGTGGAATGTTGTTTTAGGTGTAGAGGACAACCCAAAAGTGCATTAAAATAAACTATAGACTATTTTGCAAACTTTACCCTGCTGTCTGCCAGACTATACCAATAAGTGAAGAAAATATCACAAATTACCAAAAGATGGTAATGAAAAAACATAACAAGCGGTGTAGTTAATAACAGCAGCCATTTCCTTACACCTGTACATGATATCACAGTACATTGTATGTAGTTGTTATGGTAGGAGACATACACTGGTAGTAATCATTATTTGAAAAATTTTAATAGCACATGTTGTCTTAAAATAGCTTTACTAATCTATAGTATGGTTTCATTTGGAAGCATTATTGCTCTACATAGAGTATATAGGTAATCTACAAATCTGATTATGGTGGTTAAAGATACATTGATGCATATGTAGCTAGTAGGTTAGAAAAGCTGACTAACCTCACACACAATGAGTAATCACCCGGAGATTTGTACGAAGTTCTAACTAGAAAACTTCCATCTTGTCCTTTATCATTTAACAATGCTTTAACTACCTCAGGATGAATATCTCCATGATACCATCTGTATTATAATGGAAGTTAGATCAATAAAATATATTGCATGTTCTACCTGGCTTTAATGGTGTTCTCGTTATTAAGAGGGTTTATCAGGTGAATAGCTCCACCTCTGTACCTCCTCAAGACATCATGACCATCCAGGTAGTGTTGTATTATATCAAATGGTGATTCAAATTGTTCTTCATCATGCAAGCTGAAATATGGTGCTGTATACTTCATCCTCAAGTGTACAACGTCACCAAAATTTCTGCAATAATAGTAACTGTACATGTGAACAAGTATTCACTGTTATGGTTTTACATACAATACTGATAGTGTGTAAGTGTTGGGATCTTCTCTGCTGCGTCGACACAGAAAGCTGCCATGGTTCCCAGATGCTAAGAGTAGTTGTTCAGCCTCCTCACCAGTAATGTGGGGATGAAAACACCTATAGCATGATACAGCCAGTCGTTGCATGGTCATACTTGGGGTATGTATAATGCTATAATGCAAGGCAGATATAGCCCGGCATGCAGTAGCTATAAGCTATAGGGTCTGGTTTACTTTGCCATACCATTTTATATGTATACTAACATTAGGGGTAGATCCAGGGTCTGGCAAGGGGAGGGATATAAAGAGGTTCACTGAGATCCACACCATTAAAAGAGAGAAAGCCACTCTGAGCAGCTATAGTATATAGCTAGCTACAATTTATTATCATAGTGGGAAGACAGAACAGCTGATAAACCCAGGAAAAAACAGAGAGATCATTATAATTTAGATTAATCGATTAGATGCTTGAATGAAGTATAGTTAATTAGTTATAGTTGATGCATACACATAGCAGCAAACAATCACCTCTCAGTAGTGTTTCACTATTGATATTTACCATTTTAAGCCATTGCAGGAGGTTGTGAAGTCTTGAAAGCTGTTACAAAAGCTATTTTAATGGCTTAATCAAACACATGCCAAGCGATATTATTTTCTAGAGGTGTTGATGACAGTTTGAGTTTGCAGGGTTTCGAGTAAATTTGCTGTATACAACCTCACTTATCTGAGCCTCTCAGGACCAGGGGTGATCCATAAGTATGAAAAGTCTACATCTCTGTATAAATAACTATAATATAGCAAAAGAACATTTTAGTATTATCAACTACCCTAATAGAGCAGTCATTTCCGTTAACCGAGAATCCAGACTTGATAACTGAGGCTCCACTGTATGAAGGAAGGAGATTTATTTTATTATTTATTTATTTATTTATGATTACCGGGCAGTCAGCACAGCTGGTGTGCCCAGGAAAAAAAAAGGGAATCACAGTATTAGGTACAATTATATACTAACTGGTGTGGTGCTGATTGTTTGTAAAGTGTGATATCAAGTTAGTTGTAAACTCATCATAGTTTGTCATCTCTATAATAAATAAAGGCAGTTAATTCCATTCTTTGATTGATCTTGAGTAAAATGATTGTTGATAAGATGTTGTTGATGGTGTGGGCAGGATAAAATGCAAGGGATGATCTGATAGTGTCTTGTTTGTCTCTCTACAGATTGATAATATGGGGGATAATATGTATGCTTTTCAAACTATAAAAAGTATTCAATTTGTCAGTGATTCTTGAGCAATAAACTGATTTTGGCTATCAAAGTGATATAGCTCTTTCTAAAAGGATGCCAGAGAGAGGAGGGGACATTTGGGCCTCATGCTGGATCTGCCATTGAACATATTGCATTCACTAACTCGATTTATAGCTATAATAACACTGTGCTAACTACACTAGATATAGCTAGCTAGTAGCCCCACAACTATTTTGCTGCCCGGTTTCTACTCTGGTACTAGCTGCGTCGTTGCACAGTAGGTAGGTATAGCTACACTTGTCTAGGGTACCCCCCGAGGACTGCCAGACCAATTAGTCATTGGGTAGGAAGTAAAAGGACAAAAAGTTGGCTGGTTGTCTACGTAGCGAGTAAACCCATGGCCAGGACTCGACCCAATAGTCAACTCAGTCACGATCCAGAAACGCACACAATGATCCGGATTCCGGCCAACAACCCATTGTACAATAATTAATCACCTGTGATCCACAGCTGACTGCATCAAAAGACAAGGTAAACTGGAATCATCGCTTTGAAATCAACAGTCACATGAAATGTGCCCTGAGTAAACAAAAATACTAATTGAGGTAAATGTATTATGGGTTTATGTTTCTTGTTGTATGTGGGCGGGGCTCACATTCTTTGGCAAGGTTAAGGCGCGCGGTTTTTAAAGACCATCGATAATCAGTGAGATAGCTAGCTATAACCTATTCACTTGCATAATCGTATAGATGAACAAAAAAAAAACAAAAAAAAAAACAGTGTGACAGGTGCAGGTGAATCGAGACAATGAAGTAGCGGAAATTTAGCGTGACAAATTCCTCATATGTTACTCATCCATTACAGTAATAAACTAATTGGAAGCCATTAGGTGCATCCTCACTGTGTCATAGCTATAAACTTCTGAGTAGTAGCTAAAAGCCTCCTTACAATATAATTCAGTATAGCTATATACACCGATACGAGGGCATGGGACTCTCGCACACTATTTGAGAAATCCAATTATAAATACATTAAATATTTAGAAATCCTGAAATCTGGGTTCATCTAGAAATCGGATATTTTCGTTTCCGTCCGACGAGGCGAACGAAGATGGCTATTTGCGGTATTTGACTGTACACTTGTGTTCCTGTCGAGGATTCTGTGATCCTCTATTGTCCATTCATGCTGTGAAATTAATATTGTATTTGAAATGTGTAAACTCTCGAACACAATTTCGGGATTTTGCGGGGGTGTTGGAAACCCCTCACACCGATAGCTACGTAAGCTAAACAGCTGCTACTACAAATAACCGTACTACATTGAGTACAACCAAAATTAATTTCAATTAGTAAGCTACAACTACACTACATGTTAACTACACGACTAGGCATTCCAGTATCCGAATAAAAAATTCTCCCACTGAAGTAGCTAGCTATAAACAACGCGCATTTAACTTGGGATTGCTCAGTCCGGGGATAATATTTCAAATCATTCAACTTGAGCCCTCTGCTCATTCTTTAGCTATGTCTTGTCAACTCGCTATTTTGATATATATACTAAGCGTGATAAATGACTGGAACAATCTTAGTTTTATAGTGTGCAATGCACTATAAGTAAGTTTTGTGTCATTTTGCAATCCTTTAAGGCCTCGTAATAGTCAAGGGCGGATTTGGGGGGGGGGGGGGGGGTGTTTGGGGTGCTGAATCACCCCCCCCCCCCCCCCCCCCCCACCCCACCCCCCCAGCCAAGGGCGGATTTAGGGGGGTGCTTGGGCGCTGAAACACCCCCTCCAAAATTTTACAATGAGCAATCTAGGAAGCTTTTAGAAGCTGTACTACAGGTGCATCTGTATTTTATATGTTTATTATTTATTACAGGTAATTTATAAGGCTAAACAGCCTGTTACACCTGATAAACAGGTAAAAAAGTACAAGTAGACTAATTACATACATTTATACTTAGTGTTAGATGAATACTGGTAAATCAATTTCTTAAAATCATCAACTGATGCTGCACATACTACTTCTTGGGGTAAATTATTCCATGGTTCAACAACTCTTCTTGTAAAAAAATATTTCCTGGCATCTGTTCTTGAAAAATATTTAAATAGCTTAAATGTATGGCCTCTGGTATGGGTAATGGGTGAAAAAGTAAAAAAAATCAGAATGGTCTATATCATACTTATCATGTAGCATATTGTAGACAGCAATCATGTCACCTCTATAACGTCTATAATGTAATGATGGCAAGTTAAGTACTTTCAATCGTTCCTCGTAGTCAAGATTTCTTATAGATTTGATCATTCTAGTTGCTTTCCGCTGGATTTTTTCTAATTTTTGGATGTCTGTTTTATAGCAAGATCCCCAAACCAAGTTACCATATTCTAAAATAGGACGTACTATTGATTTGTATAAACATGTAAATGAATCTACAGAAATATCCGAAAAGGTCTGTTTAATAAGGCCAAGAAGTCTATTAGCTTTGTTAACCACTGCCGAACACTGACTATGAAACTTGAGATTGCAATCAATCAACACCCCCAAATCCTTTTCCTCATTTACCTTAACAATGTCCATCCCATCCATCTTATAACAATATCTTGGATTAAACTGACCTATGTGTAGTATTTTACATTTAGAAATGTTGAAAGGCAACTGCCACATTACTGACCATTCAATGCAAGCATTAATATCATCTTGCAGGGAGGATATTGGGATATACACATGTATAGGCAATGAAAAGATGGAAAGAGCAAGGGGAATAGCTAATCTTATCCAAGAATTACTAAGAGGGGTTCAAAATTATACATTTGGAGTAAGTTTTACCTTAGAAGTTGCTGAATTCGAAGTTCTCTAATACAACAGTCAACTACTCTAATAGAACATCCAACATTAAAACTATAGTTTTCAAGACGTTACCAGAGTGTAAGCTGATATTAAACCTATTCTTCTAGACTGTGACCTGTGCACTGCTACCCTCACCATTGTACCAAACATCCTGCCATTTACCAATCACTTCAGGTAAAAGATTTATACCTTTTATGTACTATAAATTGTATAAAACATCATTAATTGAAATGAAAATAACCTTTTCTGTCAAATAGTTTAAGTTTTTTAGGCTCTGCTACAAACTTGATTCTTGGGTTGAAATGCTTCTCTTGCAAGTACAACAGTAGTCTTATATATATAACAGTGAATTTCTTAGGTTTTATAAAGTTCACAAGGCCACAACATCTGAGAACTGTCATTTTTGTTTCCCTTACTTGATCAAATCCCATGCTCACATTTGTATAAATCTAGCAGCTTTGGAGTTTGCACTATCAAATCCCTTGAAGCTCAACTTTAAGCTTAAATGATACTGCAGCATTTATGTTGTCATGGTCACTGTGTGCTAAAAAGGGGTTGGTTGTGGCCAAAAACTAGTTGTATTTGTAGACTATAGTTGTAAAACAATTATAATGATGGATGGATCCATCATTTTAAAAGTTAGATTGAAATAGCAACCTGCACTTCAGAACAGTGGCCAGGCTACATATGAAGTAGATCCAATCCTGTGTTTTAAATATTCTCCTCAAAATGACTGAATATTTGATTATTCTTTAAGCTTATACTTCTATTGAATAAGTACTGAAACCTTTTGTGAGGTAGCAAGGTAAAGCCTAAGAGCTATTTCTATATAATTGTTCTAAAATTGAATTTTTACATCATAGATACATCACAATCTTAAGTTTCAAGGCTGGCTTTTCCATCTGAATAAAGTGTACAAAGTGCTAACAATTATTTGAATGGTGTGTTAATGAATTGAATAGTGTCATGCCAACCGAATAGTCAAATAACCGAATAATCATTTCAGCACTAGCCACTATTATACATTTTCAAATCCAATTATAACAAGAAAAAAAGTGTATGGTTCTGTTTTTTAATTAAAATTATTTCCAACTGAACTCATTTAAATTAAAATTACTTCCACCTGAACTCATTTATCTTGTATCCACTTTTGGTTAAAAATAGCTTCTAGATTCAATCTTGTGATAGCCATTTTCCAAAAATTTCCAGGGGGTCCAGGAGTATATATGCCACCAGGTCTAGAGCCCCTCTAGCTGGAGAATTATATACAGCTGAGTGCACATGCACTCCATACATTGGTGAGTCAGTCTACTTGCCCTCTCCACTCCCACTTACCCTATCCAGGGGTGGATCTAGGATTTCAGAAGGGGGGGGGGGGGGGGGGGGGTGCTAGCATGAATGGTTGGTTGGCTAAGAAAAGTGACAACTGGTTAATACAAATAATTATATAGCTATAGTGTGCAAAGCATACTCAGCATGCATGCAGAGCATGCTCTATCTAGGGGGATCTGGGGGCATGCCCCCACAGAAAATTTTTGTAAATTTAGCCTATTCAATATTAAATTTGGTAATATTTTTGACCCACTTTGTTTAAGTGATTCACAATGCTTGTAAAGCATTGTGAATCACCTAAGACAGTGTAATAAAGATGAAATGATATCATTATTCCAGGACAGTTGTAATACTATACAGCTGTCATATAAGGGCACAGCCAGTAACTAAACATCTATTCTTTACATGAAGAACAGGAACGGGAAAGATATCAATATCAGCTATACATGATCTATTACTATAATTTTGTGTTTGAAATACCTTAATTTAGCGGTACATTAAATTTAGCTATTTAAGCATTTTAGTTTTTTGCTAATTGATTACATCAATTCACAAATTAATAAAATTCACATTGTAAATCCATCAATATACAAGATCGCTAATTTTAGTGTATTGCTTGGCTTAAGGTATAGCTAGTGTGCTTTACTGTCTCATGGTTCAAACTATAACGTCCAAACAGTAACAATGTAGAGTGGGCTTGGGAAGGCAAGTACACACTCACCATGCAGTGTGTAGAGTACACATCTGTAGAATTTTCCAGCTAGGGGGATCTGGGGTGATGCTTCCTCTGGAAATTTTTGGAGCATAGCTATCACAAGATTGAATCTGGAAGCTATTTTTTAACCAAATACTCTATTGTACTGAAAGATTGTGTGTACAAGATGGATGAGTGCAGTTGTAAGCAATTTTAGAAAAACAGAACAAGCTAGTTACACTTTTAATGCTATTGGATATATATAATAGTGGATTGTCAAAGACAGTACACAGGTCGATTGGATCTTAAAGTCATTGTAGAGATTTAAAATGCACACAAAAATAACTTCAACTTTGTAGTATAGCCACAGACTGTTCTGTTGTTATTTCAATCTGAATTTTTACATATGGCCCCGGCCATAATAATTTTTACACCATAAGTCCAAAGTCACTTACATATACAACTAGTTTTTGGCCACAACTAACCCTCTTATAACGTGACAGCATAAATGCTGTGGTATCATTTGACCTTATAAAGTTGAGCTTCAAGGGGTTTGGGAGTGCAAACCCTGTATGACATTAAATTTTATTAGCTTCAATTGATGCTAGATTCAGATAAATGCATGCAGCATAGAACTTTGGTACTGATAAAGCAAAAACAAACAGTTCTCAGATGGTATATACAGCCTTGTTAACTGTATACATGCTAAGAAATTAACTGTTTTACTTAAGCATGTCAACCCAAGCATCAAGTTTGTAGCAACAACTGAAAATACCCACTATAATATTGAACCATTTGACAGAAGTTGTTCTCAGAAAGTAATTAGTATATGGCAGGATGTTTGGAGCAATGGTAAGATAGCAGTGCACAGGTCAAGAAAACACACTAGCAATTTCTTGACAAAAAACAACAACATTATGATGGATTTTCTATAATTAGATTAGTTGACTGTTCTATTAGAGTATTTTGATTTTTAGCAGCTTTTAGGTTAAGTCTCACACCAAAAGTATAATTTGAACCCCTCTTAGTAATTCTAAGAAAAGACTAGCCATTCTCCCTTCTCTATCCATCTTTTCATTGCCCATGTGTATGTGTAAGATGCAATTGCATCTATACTGCAACTTCTAGAAGCTTCCTAGCTTGCACATTGTAAAATTTTGGAGGGCAGGGGGGGGGTGCTTCAGCACCCCAAGCACCCACCTAAATCCGCCCTTGCTCTCTACTGTTTGGACAGCTAGTGTAGTTTGAGCCATGACTGCAAATTATGCTATACTTCAAAACACTAAATTTGATCATGTGCAGCTGCCGATACCCATATGCTTCTACCACTAGTTCTGTAAGATGTTAGTCTAAGATTGAATTTTAGCTACATGGCTGCACCCTTTAGTTATATTGACAAGCTGTAGGGGAATAGTATCATATAAACAAAGTGACATCATCTTTCACTCAAAATTAATACCAAATCTAAACTCAATAGGCCAAATTTGCAAAATTTTCCCGTGGGGGCATGCCCCCAGACCCCCTAGATAGAGCATGCAGAGTGTTTCTCTCACTAGTTGTATCAACCATCTTGCTACATATATATATATGTCCAGGTTAGCACCCCCCCTTCTGAGATCCTAGATCTGCCCCTGCCCCCCCCTCCAAAATTTTACCATGTGCAAGCTAGGAAGCCTCTAGAAGTTGCATGCTGTATGCATCTTATACGTATGCATGGGAAATGAAAAGATGGAAAGAGAAGGGAGAATGGATAATCTTTACAAGAAGGGTTCAACTTATACCTTTGGTGTGAGACTTAACCTAAAAAATCGAAATACTCTAATAGAACAGTCAACTACTCTAATAGAACATCCATCATAATGTTTTTTTCAAGAAGTTGCCAGTTTGTTTCCTTAACCTGTCTTACCATTGCTCCAAACATCCTTCCATGTACTAATCACTTTCTGAGAACAATTTCCCTCAAATGGTTTAATATTGTAGTGGATATTCAAGGGCGGCCCCGGTGACTGGTTTCCAAACTTTTGCTATATGAAAATTTAAATCTGGAGGGTATGGGGGCAAGATTTCCAGAAAATTGTGTAATTTGAAATTGAATCTGGTAGCAATATTGACAGTTAAAAATAGAATTATGCTAGGTATAATGTAGGCTACTTAATTGTGCTTGCTTCTGGTACAGTATCAGGCGCAGACTAAAGAGTTAAGAGATAGAGCAAATTTGACATTTGAAGCATACAAAAAACATGGATGTTGTTCTGGGCCGGGAGTCTTGGGGCATGCCTCCAGGAAGATTTTCAGATTTTAACACTCTGTTATAAGATTTTAGACTATTTTTACTGTGTTGGCACAGGTAAATAAATAGTTAGCTAGCTACTTAATGTGGCTGTTCTATTAGAGTGGTTGACTGCTCTATTAGAGTATTTTGATCTGAACTTTTGTACCATTGCAAATCACTGTAAAATATAATTTAGATTAACTGAATACACTTGACCAGTTTCTGGAAACCTCAGAAACTACCCTAGATCTGCCCCTGGACCGTATTTTCAGTTGTTGCTACATGGGTTAACGTGTTTAAGTAAAACAGTTAATTTCTTAGTATGTATACAGTTAATAAAGCCGTAGTATCTGAGAACTGTTTGTTTTTGCTTTATCAATACCAAAGTTCCATGCTGCATTTATCTGAATCTACCATCAATTGAAGCTAATAAATTTAATGTCATACAAGGTTTGCACTCCCAAACCCCTTAAGCTTGAAGCTCAACTTTATAAGTTCAAATCATACCACAGCATTTATGCTGTCATGTTATAAGGGGATAGTTGTGGCCAAAAACTAATTGTATATGTAAGTGACTTTTGACTCTGGTAGTAAAAAAAATTAATATGATGATGGGGCCATATAGTTGAAAAAGTCAGATTGAAATAGTAACAGAACAGTCTGCGGCTATATATACTACAAAGTTGAAGTTATGTACGTTTTAAATCTCTACAGTGACCTTAAGATCCAATCTTGTGTATGTCTTTGACAATCCACTATATATAATTATGTATTGCTTTATAATCCAATTCGGCAATAGCATTTAAAGGTGTAGTTTTGTTTTTCTAAAATTGCTTACAACTGAACTCATCTATCTTGTAACCCCACAATCTTTCAATACAATAGAGTACTTGGTTAAAAATAGCTTCCAGATTCAATCTTGTGATAGCTATATTCCAAAAATTTCCAGAGGAAGCATCACCCCAGACCCTCCTAGCTGGAAAATTCTATGTGTGTGTACTCTACACACTGCATGGTGAGTGTATACTTGCCTTCTCAAGCCCTCTCTTCATTGTTACTGTTTGGACATTATAGATTGAGCCATGAGACAGTAAAGCACACTAGCTATACCTTAAGCCAAACAATACACTAAATTTAGTGATCTTGTATATTGATGAATTTACCATATAAATTTTAGTAATACGTGAATTGATGTAATCAATTATCAAAAAACCGAACTCTAAAATTGCTAAACTTAATGAACTGCTAAGGTATTTCAAACACAAAATTAATGGCAAGTATTGATCATGTATATCCTTCTCCTTCCTATTCTTTATGTAAAGAATATATTTTTAGTTACTGGCTGTGCCCTTATATGACAGCTAGTATTATAAGTGTTCTGGAATAATGGTGTAATATATATATATATATATAGACTGACTCTAAATGCATACACTTTGTGATGTAATTGTTATGATGTAATCTTATACCACATTTCCTGTAATGTACTGTAACACAACACTTCCTGTAATGTAGTATCTAATCAAAAACAGCCAAGCTGTAAAAAAAGGTGCGGCCCCCAAAAAGGCCATGGTGAAAAAAGATGTGAAATCCAAGGTGGCGGCCAAGAAATGGCTGTGATGGTAGGTTAATGGTAAAAATTTTAATAACGACAATTCAGGTGAATTTGATGCCAAGACCAAGTGGCACAAAATTCACCTGAATTGTTGTTATTAAAATTTTTGCTATTAACCTACCATCACAGCCATTTCTTGGCCGCCACCTTGGATTTCACATCTTTTTTCACCATGGCCTTTTTGGGGGCCGCACCTTTTTTTACAGCTTGGCTGTTTTTGATTAGATATCACTTCTTTTTGTATTTGTATACTGCAAAGCCAGCCTATGGCTGGCTTTGGGGCTTTTTTAACCCATGTGTTTTTTTATTTACCACAGGAAGAAGAAAAGAACTTATAGAAGATTTTTAATACTTCAATTATTTTTGATTTTATTAGTAATTATACAAATTATATACATATCAAGACACACGGTAGTGTGTCGTGCGGCCCAAGAAGCCGGCGCGCAACCCCGTGAGTATATTGACAGGAAGAAAGAAAACGCAATTTTCGCACCTCCGTAGCTCTGTGCTGCCTTGATGAAACAAGACAAATTTTGCTGTGTACATTCCCTCCAACTTCAGTACTCCACATTCCAAATTTGAGCGAAATCGCTTCAGGAATTCCTGAGATATTCGACTTCAAAAATTGGCTTAGTTTCTTCGCTTTTTTTCTTCTTATTTTTCTTCCTCTTTTCGCACACTTACAAAAACTGCTATAAAACGCGAACGCGTTATCCGATTGCCTTGAAATTTGGCACACAGAAAGGGGGTATAAAGGCGCATCTCTGTACCAACTTTGGCTGGAATACCATAAACAGGCAAAGAGTTATGAGCGATTATGCACGAAAAATAACACCAATATGTTGTCACGCCTACAGGGTAAACCGCGTATGGGAAGAAGCTGAAAATCGGTGGGTGAATAGGTTAACTATTGAACCTCAAACCTTTTGTGGTTTGAAAGAAATCGAGCTAAAAACCAGAAAGATACAGCGAAAAAATCAACAGTGTGTAACAATTATGCAATCGAGATTAGCTAATTTTATTATTATTATTATGCTTTCCACGCCTACCAGATAAACCACTTGGGGCAATGCTTTGAAAATCGCTGTACAGATGGAGTTATCATCTTAGAAAGGCTCTTCAATGGTGTAGAAAAATCAGACTTAAAGCCACGGAGTTATAACACGAAATCCAACTTGGTGTAGCAAGTGCGAGATCGAGATACTCTAATAGAGCAGTCATCCTAATAGAGCAGTCACCCTGAACAGAATTCAAGAGATCAGTTAGAAATAAGTAACCTGTATAGAGATCAGCTACAAACAAATCACCCTGTAGAGAGTTCAGCTACAAACAATTCACCCTGTTCAGACATCAGTTAGAAGAAGTTTTCTTGTAGAGAGTTCAGTTACAAACAAATCACCCTGTTGAAAGATCAGCTAGAAGATGTCACCTTATAGATAGTTCAGTTACAAAGAAACCACCATGTAGAGAATTCAGCTACAAACTAGTGACCCTGTAGATACATCAGCTAGAAGAAGTTACCCGTAGAAGAAGTGTGCACTCAGCATACTCGAGCAGTGCACACCCCTGGGGTGCAATCACCACTTACCATGTATTTAGTATGTGTGCATACAAAATAGACACGACCATAACAATGTTTTCCTAGCTATACACACCACCCTTCCACCACACCTAGCTCTATTGCTTACTTTTTCCTAGTTCTAACCACAATAACATTTTCCACAAAGCCAGAACGTGTACGCAACAACACCAAACAAACAAACAATCATGCAAATATCTACCACATAACATTACACCATTGCCATAAATATACATGACAGCACAAAACACAAATAACATTCATACAGATATCTATACACAAGTACTTAGGGGAAAGGGCAACTGAGGAAATTGTTGGAGTAGGGTGTAATAACTTTTGCACAAACCACACAGACAAGCATTGTGGATATGGCATAACTGGATTAACAATTGACCACGAAGCAAATATGTCTTCCAATTAGTACAAGATTGCAGCAACGCATCATATATGTATAGCAACACAATGTGATAGCAGCAACCAATGAATAATCATATAAGTTAAATTTAGCGTAATTGGTTTGGTTTGGCCATGCACAGATAATTAGCACTTCATCCACCCGCACTTGGTCCTCAGTTGCCGTTTAACTATATAGGTGTATCTAAGTTCAATATCAGTAATTGGATGCACAACAACCAAGTAAGCAATGTAACCAAGTTATGCATACAAAGGTTCAATTTTTATTATTATTTTATATAATTATACATATTATATACATACATTATGTGGACAACCGTACAAGCGCATACAACAACATATGCACTGGCACATATATTTAATGCATGGTTTTGGGTGGGAGGGAGGGAAAAACGTTTTTCTGTCCGCCAACATGCCATGCACTATGGCATGATCTCATGATCTCAAACCTGTTAAACCAGTTTATTAAAATGAATCATTATGACATCATTATGTTTCATGTATCCTACAAGATTGGTTCAACTTTTACCTGAAACAAGTGTTGATTTCAGTCTGTGGTGCTAGCACTGCTAATATACAATGCCTCTCTAATGGACCTTACAGTCAACTCAAGGATTCTGTGTTGCTAATTACTTTACTCAAAAAGCTAGTTTATCACTAAAGGATGCTGGCTTCATTTACTATGGTATGGTACGTAGATTTGCACTGTATCCATTCTATGCCCACACCAAGGCATGTTAGCTTCAATTTATTGCGTTGCAATAAATTACATCTATGTGAATATGCAGTCTGTAACTACTTCACTCAGCTGTGAGTATAATGTGTCACTTAACCATTAATAATGCGTCTTAACTATGTCACTGTGACTATTTAGTCTCATTTGGCTAGACTGCTTCTGTGTTGGGGTACTGTAGGAAAAAATCCCAACACCAGTGCCAAAAGAAAAAGTGTGGTCTGGCCACGTGAGAAAAAAATGGTCTGGCCTTGAATAGTATAACCGCAAAGGTAAGGTGAATACAGAAGGCCTATAGTGGTGGCTACCAACCATGAAAAATAACATTGTACAAAACTGATAAATAACAAATAAAAGACTGTGATTAGCTACACAAAAGTGACATAGTACAATTATCAAAGAAATCAGAGCACAAAATTAAACCACTGCTTCAATTTTATTGGAATTTAAACTCAAATGTATTTTTACAAAGTTAATGACAGTAAATTAGCGATTAGGATGTCAATATTCATATTTATTATAATGTCGATGTTCATATTTATTATAATGTCGATAATCATATTTATTATAATGTCGATATTCATATTTATTATAATTCATGACTGGAATTAAGTATATTCCCTAATTGTTTTAAATACAGAAATAAAAACTGCTAATGAGAAATCCCATACAATATACCATTAATTTTATTTTTAGGAACATTGTGTATTCATACATTTGAATCCAGTTCTGGTTATCTCACCGCAATTATTTAGTTATGCATGGAAACCTAGAAAAACAATTTTTTTGCATAGTGGTAGCCACATGCAGCTAGCCTACAAAGTCAATTAGCAAATCTGTGATATTGTACTCTCATTCAACACAATATAATATGGATCTTGCACCTTTGAGTCCAGCCTGTATCATGACTAGTACTGAACAGACAAGATTATGAATAACTGATGGAAAGTACAATGGGATACCCCTACATTAATACATACGCAAACCTTCCCTGAAAATTAATTTGCAAAAACATGTACATAGCTAAAGCTCTAGCATAACACACATAGCTTTACACAGACGTAATAGAATGCAATCATTGCTATAAAAATTAATAATGATACAAACAAATTAAAGTATCAGTTCTCCTTGATTAAACATCAGAAATGTCTGTTTATATAATAGACTGCAAGAATGGAAATATTTGTCAACAAAGTCACCGATCATTTGTCACCATTAAGTCCAGTTTGTACGTACTAAATGTATTAAACAGTAAGTTGACCATATCTCCCTGGAAGACTGTATTGTATACATAAGATAGATGAACACCCATTGCCTCCAATGCTCCACAGGTGGTCTGTGGCATATTTTTGAAATTTTCCTGTAGGGCCACTCATACATAAATTAACATGGTCTTTATAAAGAGGTGATCATTATTAATAGGTAATGACTAGGTGAAATTTAATGTATAGTTTGATTCCACCACCATTTCATTCCACTAGACTTAATCCAGACAACTAAATTGGGTTATATTAAATCAAGCTTTTCTACATAACATGTATCATTATCTAAAGACTTAGTTTTAGTCATTTAGATCACATAATTACCCAATTTGTAAGTTAATTGCTCCTAGCAAAATTAAAGATGCTGTGGGAACTTCACAGAAAGAATATTTAATGGTTTGTTGCTTTATCCAAATGTGCAAAAGACGCAAAAATTTTAATTTCATTTTTCTACAACTTTTGCCTTGTGTGGAAAATGATGTAGTAGAGCTCCTAAGCACATTTTTGTGCACTTTTTGATAAAAGCATGAAACTTGGTACATAGTCTATATATACCATAAAGGTCATTTTCAGAAAGGGAGCCACCTCATATTTGACCTTTGTATTCAATTTTATACTTAAAATTGGCAGTTTTTCCTCTATTTCACTTATAAATGGCTCAAAATCTACAAACTTGGTACCAAATTAATGCTTTTACTCTAAGGAGCAAGTTGATACTTACAGAAAGTGCATAGCGTACTCTGTTCCAAAGTTACAGACATTTTTATAAGTAACAAATGCCATTATTTTCCTCGTCCACCATATACTTTAAATATGTTCATCCACCATATACTTTAAATATGTTAAAAGAAAGGTTTTTTATTCAGTGATCATATAATTTGGTAGCTAATCACCTCAATTGGGCATGAGTATCAGGAGCAGACCCATGAACTATCAAAGAGTGCATATAGGGTACAATATAGGGGGTGGGAAGGGGTTGCACTTGCACAGTATATGTGACCGGATTTGCGAAAAGGTACCTTTTCCACACATTTGACATGCCAGCAAACAAAATGATGTAACACTTGACTCCGTAGACTGATTAACTTGCTCTTAGTATCAAAATGTAGCCAGATATTGTAGCTACATTCAATGAAAATTTCAAGCAAATATATTCCATTATCAAAACGTTATGAAGCTTTAAAGTTCAAAAAATGGGTGAAATTTTGTGTGTGAAAAAGGTACCTTTTCGCAAATCCGGTCACATATGCAGTAGAGGCATATAATACTGAAACCAAATAATTCTATCAACTAAATGGGTATATGGGCTAAAGTTGTAACAAGGGACCTACAGAAGTATAAAGAATTATAAGATTATTTGCATGGAATCTCTGTTGCTGCTAGACTCATGCACTTCCAGCTATGTTGATGGTTTGGAATATGTACGTATCTATAAAATTACCTTAGGAAGAGCTAGCTTTATGTAGAATTGGTGTGCAAGCATAGAAGTGCATTTGAAGACATTTGAAATGTTCCTTGCTGGTTGGTCTAATAGCTACTTAGACGCACGTTTGATTTATGACATTGGCTCCATGGTCAAGGTTAATCTCTTAACTAAGAAATCTATTTATGCCATTTGGTCCAGTCATGCATGTAATGTCACTGTTCTATAATTTCAATTTGTATTCCAATGTGTAAATACAAGCCACGTGCACATTGCATTGGGTGATACGTAATTATAGCTAACCTCCAGTCCAAACTGAAACTAGCCATGTTAGAAAGGCTCTATTGCTGTAGAGGTTAAAAATATTGAGGAACAAAATTTTCACAAATTTCATGAGTGAATGAGACAAATTAATTGTGATCATGAATGAATATGGGTGAGGTTATATTTTGCTAGGCTGCACAATCTAGAATTTCATGAACAAAAATGTGAAAATTGATTTTCACATGATTTTGTTCATCCCCTTATTCTGCCTATATAGCTATAGTCCGGTAGAATAAGTGGCTTTTTGGCTGAACCTTAATATGGTCTATATAGTTTATTTATGCCACAAAATATTTCTCCATACTATGGACTACTCAAATTTAAACCACCTGCTGGACCTCCATCAGCATTGGGAAAATTGGGATATTAACTCAGGAAATTCTAGTATTTTGGTCATTCCATGCTAAATTATCAAAGAAATTAAAATGTTAACCCACTCTTTTCAAATTTCTTCACAATTGGCACAAAGACAGTGTATCAGGAGTCAAAGTCATACACCAAGTTTCATTTGATTCCTTTGATCACTTTCTATGTTATGCCTGTTTGCTTTACTGCATTTGTGATCGCACAATACTTCTAATATTATGAAACCTGTCCAACTGGATCACTGTATAATAAGGTCACCTGATTTAAACTGACCATTGTAACAGTCTCCTAATTGTGTCATTTGTGTACACAGTGACTTTAACATGTATAATGCAACATAATATGGCAGAGGTGACCGGAATGAACAAGTTCACTACAAATACATTACTTTTATGCTGAGCGATTAAGTAAATGTATACTAGTTAAAATAATGTAATCTCATCAACTAAATGGTTATAAGTAAATTGTCTAAGTTCCGTTTTCAACATCAACTTGACTTTCTTCCTTGAATAGAGCACATGTAAAGTAGTAAATGATGGGATCCATTCCAAAATAGCCAAGTTGCAGACAGAATAGCCTAACTGTGAAGTAAATCACCAAGAAATTGCTCTAATAATTAAAATTTCAGCTAGACCAATACTTTTTATTTTTAGTTTATAGTTAACTACAGTTATAGTACTACTACACCCTTTGCACAGCTTGACTGTTATGGATTTGTTGTAACCGAGCACTGTCCCTGTCTACCACTGCATTTCATAGAACACTGGCTGTATATGTAGGTACATGTGCGCATTCCTATTATGAATTATTTGTAAAACCAAATTTGTACCACATATGTGTGCCACACACATACATATGGCAGGCTGTTGCTGACCCCAATATATGCTGTTGATAAGTGCCAATAGAGGAAATCATTAGTGGAGCAATTAGGTGGGAGCAGGAAAGACTTTTAAGTCTAATTTTGTTTGTGCGATATAATGCAATGGATGCTCTTCAAGACTGCATTTGTGTCTTCCACACACAATTGCCAATTGTATGAATAACTTTGTTTCTGAAAAACTTTTATTCCTCCAGTGCTCTATGTTATGGCTTACACTCAGTGAATTGAATTATTGAAGTTGAGTTATGATACATGGTGGAAGGAATATATCTAGATTTTGTAAATCCTCTGATACATTTGTAGATTTTGGAATTGTCTCATAATTAGTTTTGGCATTGCTTATCTTGGCTTGGAGTAAGTATTGTATTCAGTGGGGTTATTGTTAAAATTTTCCTCCTAGTGTATGTAGACAATTGATGATGTCTAACATCAGAATTGAACCACACGGGTTGACTATATTGGATTGAATAACAGTTGAAGGAACAAAGCGTGGTAAAGCATATCTGATAATGTTACTAAAGTACGACCACACAAATTCAATATCTTCAAACATAAAACAAGGTGTAAAATCAGCATTGCATCTAAGATTGGTGTATAGCCTTGTGGTCACTGTCATGATCACTGATTGATGATAAGTGAAAAGTTACGACAAAGTGGTCTGATGGGATTGGTATATATATATATAATATATATATTGTCAGGAACATTGATTAAGATTAGCTCAAGGATGTTTCCAGCAGTATGCGTAGGTTCACCTATCATCTGGTGTGGTTTAGGTCAAATACAAAATCACAATAGGTTTATGATAGAGGGGATTGACCATACAGGGAATCCCAGTTAATATCTCCAAGGTTAAAATCAGGATTAAATCATAATGGCTGGTAAGATCCTTGAAGGTATTAATATAAAATTCTTGATATTCATCTGTTGAGTTAGGAGGGAATATGCTTAAACCTTAAACAAATATGATCTAGTCACTTCGACTGATCTGATAGACCACTGGTAGCAGAGGATGGATCAGGTGATGCTAAAGTAATTAAAAATTCATAAGTAATGAAGTACCAACAGGTTTGTCTATACGGACTTCAGGTATATATACTCATGGGACACAACTGAAAGACAGAATTTTTGACCTGGGTAATTGTTAACAAAGATGCAGTTGTTACGGATTTTTTTTGTCATACTTCGATTCTACCCTTTTTGTATCAATGACCACCTTTTCTTCAACAGAACTGCCTCCCTTGCCCTTTCATCAGGGGACAACAGCATCTTTGATTAGTGGTTGGTGGGTGTGTCACTTATCTTTATTGTCAGTACATACCCTCAAGGTATTAGTAATACATGATAATGTTTCTCCTTATGTCGGCAACCTGCAAGAGATGGGTAGCTCATGTGAGTTAGATGGAAGTCTGGTTTAGAGTTTCTTGCACTGCAAGAAAAACACAAGATTTCAAGCATCAAACTTTATTGTCTCACGTGTTTTTTTCCACTTTAAATTGTGTGACACTCAAGAACCATTAGAATATATGTATATAATATATGGACACATAATGATCATTAATTTTTCTTGTCCCAACAGTAATGATCAAGGGAGTTCCCCCAGCACCCGTAGTGATTTTTGATTGGATTGACTCTAGCTATGTACAATAATTAAAAAATTGTTCAACAATACTATTATATTATCTGTTAGTATTCTTCCGTCTTTGTGGAAACAACCATTACCTGTGCCAAGTATATATATGTCAAATCATAATGTTAATATCTGAAACAGTCGATTAGAACTCACATTCCATGGAAGAACACACATGTTGTCTACCACGGCAACATAAAACTGATGAGTATCCTGTTCTTGACAGTGCTGGAGGGGTTGGATTACATGATCGCAGAACAAATAAGCAGCCGGACAGGTTTCCTAGCAGTGCATCTACAATGATACTAGTCAGGCAGCAACCTGTAAAGTGCTGTCCTACAACAGACAAACTTTTTATTCTAACTACAAAAACACACGATGCTGATTTGCTCCACCTGGTTGCCATGGAAGTATAATTTTCTTAACCAGTGGAGAAGTGACTATGGCAACTGTAGCAACAGCAACATCAAGCTACTACAGGTAGGTAGGATCATAATGGTATTGATAATCCTTCATGTGGACAACAGAGATTTCAACAATGTGTTCTAAGGATCACATGAGGTTATGTGATTAAGATCACAACTGGGACACACCTGTAGTGAATAAGATTCTGCAAGGGATTTGTGACATAGCAACAGCAGTAGCCAGTCAGATCAACGTCCACATCCCTAAAGTGTCTGTAAACTTCAAACAATACCTGTGGAAATATCACATGACTTCACAATGATCCCATATCACGACAAGATAATGTACATAAGTAACTGATCACTATAACAAGGTGGTCTTATTAATGAGGTCATAAAGTATGCATTAGTTGTGTTTGGGACCTACTTGACATGGTCACTATAATGAGGTGGTCTTATTAATGAGGTTGTGAAGTACACCTTAGCTATGTTCGGGACCTGCTTGACATCACTACAATCTTATTAATGAGATCACAAAGTATACCTTGGTTATGTTTGTGACCTACTTGAAATGGTCACTGTTTCACCTTAGCTGCATGTGTTTGGGACGTACAGTGGAACCCCTGTTAAAGAACTCTCCCTGTAAATGACACTGTACACCCAACCTCCTTATAAAGGACAGTTTCTGAAGTCCCTATAGACCTTCACCAACTCTGAAAGACGACAACCTCTTTGTAACAGTAATATTTTTCCAAAATTGGTTGGTCCCAAAGTATCCATTAAATAGATGTTTCACTGTACTTGACATGGTCACTGTAATAATATAATGAGACGATCTGATTACTGAGTTACACATTCATTACTGTATAGCCTAGGGGAAAATATTTCACTGATTTTGAATATCTGGGGAGGGAACCCTAACCCCAATTTAATAATGTAACTTTTATACATAAAATTTCAAGTTCTTCAGTCATCTCCAGTGATACCTGTGCACTATAAAATCAAGGCTTGGTAGCCAATAGGAAGTTGTCTATTAATAATAATTGAGAAACCAAAACTCCCATCTCATTATACCCCAGCTATTGATTATTCAATGCATACACTATACACAAGCAAAAGGCAAAGCAAAGCGACCGGCAGCTGTAGTTCACTTCTGTTGAAAAAGTAAAAAAAAACAAAGCAATACAATTTTATGCAGCGAATCTCACGAAATATAATTGTTTAAGTGCAGGCCTTAGTTAAGATCTGAAGCTTACAGCAAAACACAGCCATTGCTACCCAGTTTACTGGCACTGGGACACCTGTGTGTTACACAGGTGCTTTGAGTCAAATCCTCCTGGGGTAGGACTAGTAACCTGCAGGAGGCTGTACCATGTCTTACAGATGAAGGTCTGGGCACCTGAAATCCCAACAGTTGGAATTTGCTTCCCCAGGTACCTATTGATGCTAGGCTGCTTCCCCAGTTGACACCAAGCCACCAGGTCCCCATTTAACAGCTGAGTGGACTGGAGCAATGTGAGTACAGTTTCATGCTCAAGGAAACAATAACAACACCAATGTAACTGAGAATCAAACATATACACACACACAAAAAGCACAGCAAAAGTAAAGGCTACAGTAGCTGTGTAAACCACAGCTATTGCTGCCCAGTGAAGCAGCACTGGGATGCCTGTGCATCACTCAGGCACTTGAGTCTAGTGCAGACAAATCCTCCTAGGGCAGGACTAGTATCCCACAGCAGGTCTCAAGGAGAGAGGTTGCAGGACCTTAACTTCCACAACGACTCCAACACCACTAAGGACAGTTGGGAATTTACTTCCCCAGGTACCCATTGATGTTATAGCTGAGTGGGCTGCTTCCCCAATAGATATCAGGCCACCAGGTCCCCATTTAACAGCTGGGTAAACTGTAGCAATGTGAGTAAAGTTTCTTGCTAAAGGAAACAACAACAACAATACCAAAGTGGCGTAACTGGGAATCAAACCTGGGACTTTTCGGTCACCAGGCCAATGCACTAACCACTTGGCTATGCTGCCTCCACACACACACACACACGCACACGCACACACACACAAAAGCCAAAGCCTTCAGCTGCCACGCTGTCCAGTGGCCAGCACTAGGGCACCTGTGCGCTACTCAGGTGCTATGAGTCAGCGCAGGCATGCCCTCCTGGGGCAGGAATAGTAACCCACAGGAGGCTGTACCATGTCTCACAGTTGAAGATGTGGGCACGCAAAATCCCACCTGTACCTTCAACTGCTATATGAGACATGGACAGTTGAGCATTTGCTTCCCCAGTTTACACCAGGTACCCATTGATGTTACAGCTGGGTGGGCTGCTTCCCCAGTTGGCACCAGGCCACCAGGTCCCCACTTTAACAGTTGGGTAGACTGAAGTAATGTGAGTAAAATTTCTTGCCCAAGGAAACAAAAACACCAAAGTGGCCCAGCTGGGAATCAAACCTGGAATTTTTCGATTACCAGGGCGTCCACACACCCACGCACACACACACAAAGCTCCGGCAGCCATGCGAAACATAGCTATTGCCACCCAGTGAACCAGCACTGGGATGCCTGTGCACCACTCAGGCACTTGAGCCTTATGCAGGAAAATCCTCCTGGGGCAGGGATAGCAACCCGCAGGAGGACTGTTTAGGTCTCTTGGAGAGAGGTCGCGGAACCTAAAGTTCCACAACGACCCCAACACCACTAAGCGAGACAAGGATAGTCGGGCATTTGCTCCCCCAGTTTACACCAGGCCACCAGGTCCCCACTTAAACAACTGGGTAGACTGGAGCAATGTGAGTAAAGTTTCTTGCTCAAGGAAACAACAACAACACCAAAGTGGCTCAACCAGGAATCAAACCTGGGACCTTTCAATTACCAGGCCGATGCCCTAACCACCTGGCTATGCTGCCTCTCTCTCTCTCTCTCACACACACACACACACACATACACACACACACACACACACACACTTTTTTTTCAATATAAATTGCAGTAACCAGGTGCAAGGCACAAGCCTGGTTAAACAATATATGTGACCGAATCTGCGAAAACCTGACATAATGGCACATTTCTCAAATTCTTTATTATTGAATATTTATAATCTACTTACCAGAGTGCATGCTCTAGCCAAGTTTCAGCCTTGTATACCAGCAACTTTTGGAGTTACAGTGCTACAAATTAGCAGCAACGGAAAGATCAATTTGTACAGCAAGTATTGGGAAAATAAACTACAGGTGCTTAGAAAAACAACTGTAAGTCTGTAACTTGCAAATGCAATGCAGTACAGAGTTGCAACTTGCATCATCGTGTTCGCTATAACTCATGTATCCACTATGAAACAATGATTTTCGAACTTCTCTTGAGTAGGTGAATAAGATGGTACCCATGTTTTTATCATTGCACCAGTTCTTCATAAAAGACAAAGTGTTTTAAAAATTTACGATTTTTTGTCATTTATGCAAACATTTTACGCAATGCAATCAATAGCCTATACTGAGAAACTAGGCTTGCGACATTATGTCGGGTTTTCACTGATCCGGTCACATATCTTTTTTTAATAATATACAAATGGTTACAAATATAGCTAACCTTATACTGTGCTGGGAGCCTTTTCTTAACAGTGACATGCTACCTGTAAGATACGGACAACAACTATGATAAACAAGAATACCCTTTCCACCCTTTGTACAGTGTGCATGGAGCATTTACATATTATTTTGAATGCCATGGCAACCACATGGCATGCTACAATTTGTATACTGTAATATATGTAATAGGGTGAGACAAATAGTTTGAAGCTTTGAAGGTTCGTTCGGTCTCACTACATTCGGATGCCGCTATACCCCACCAAAGCTTCATTACCATGGATACTAACATGTTAAGCCAGTTGTACAAGTATTGATACTCCTTCTGGCAGTACATTTTTGGTGTAGTTGTAGTTCAAACAATGGTTGTACTTGAGTTATAACAAAGTGTAGGAACCTTTACTACAGTGTACACCCTAATAACCATCAAGTATGTTCAATAATTATAGACACAACATTAGTAACAAAGCTTCAAAGCTTTGGTAATATTTCTGAAAGAAGCTTCAGAGGGTCTATTTGTACATTGGTTCCAGCCCTAATATGTAGCTGTCATGCAGGCTTAATTCCTATGTATACTTGTGTATGTTGTGTACCACACGCAAGGAAATTTTGACGTAAGAAAAATTTGACAAATTTGACGAATCAACCAATTTGTCAAATTTATACTCGTTAAATGCTCTAAAGCACCTTAAACAGAACAAGTTATATCTACAATTTCTGGACTTTTGTCAACATTTAATTTGTTAAATCTGATGAAGTATGAATTCGTCAAATTTTTCTTACATCAAAATTTCCTTGCGTATGGTACTTGTAGAATAGAGGCGACGGTGATGTATTTAAACACAATGCGTTCCTTTTTAGAATTGTCAAACACAATATGCCCAACAGCATCTCCATAATCTGATAACCCTATTGTAAGATCTCATGGAAATGTCCACTTGTTTATTAAACTATTGCATGGTATATCATTTCCAATGACTAAAGGATTTCTATTGTATGCACTGACTGCACTTAATATCCTCAGAACTGTTACAGCATATCCCAGTATGACAGCAATATCACCCGGATCTGCAGTGAAGCCGAGAACAAGGGTGGCACTATCAACACCCCAGTGCCAATCTCAGATATAGATTTTAGCAATTTGTTGTTAATCCTCCTCTGTAGTCTATCAGTCCACTTCGCAGAATAGATCAGACCGTGATGGGATGGATTTTGCCCACTCTGGGTGGCATTAGTAAGTGACCACTAATGGCCCATAATCTTTAATCACAGAATACTATAGGACCCCTCTGTTTCTATGATATAATGGGATTCCTCTTCCAACACCAAATTCTTCATAGTGGAACATTAACAAAGGTTTAAAATATATAATTACACTAAATTTGACTCTTTGTTATGCGCCTATCAATTGTAACCCCCAGTACGGGATCCATAGGGGGATTATACGGGGGTTCACCTACAAAGTTACCTCCAGTAGTGGGGCTTTTGACACAAGTATTTTTATAACAATCGAATTGTGTAACTATATTTAGTTAAATGACGTGACGTTGACCCGTAGCCAGCGAAGCGGCGTTGATCATGGAGTGGGGGAATACCTCGGGGAATATAGGTGGTAGGTAGGGGATTAGACAAACACTTAGGCCCCAGTAGTGGGGTTATTGCTCTTGCAGGGTGTCAAATCCCCACATGGCCCGTACTGGGGGGTAGGGGCCTAACATTGATAGGTGCATTATGCAAATGCTAGTGCAGAAGCTGGACAAAACTACACTTGGCATCATCCTTGTCACTCATGCACGTAATAAGATTAAATGACAAACTTTGTTACCATAAATTTAGATACCTAAGGTTTGTATGTCTATGACTACAGTGTTAAACCACCAAGAGTGAATTGTTCATACCTTAATGATTGATGTTTTTCGTCGTTATCATCTTACTAGAGACCGTCAAGTCCAAAAGAATGCCCAGTAGCACTGATGACTTCGCTCATCAGTCGATTAAAGCGAGAATTAAAGGGTTATTCCTGTCCTAAACGAAGCAGGCGATCTTGGGGCGCTTAAAGGACACATAGCGCATGGCACATAGCAGTTGTCACATAGCGCTAGTCACATAGGAGTTGTCACATAGCGCTAGTCACATAGGAGTTGTCACATAGCGCATAGCGCGACCTCCAGGGCCACCGTAGGGCCAGTTGTGTTCGCGACCCAGCAAAATGTTGGGTGTAAATTATTTCCATCCACCTATAGGCGCCGGATAGATTTTATTTAAGACTTAGAAATGGAAAGGACTGCCCATGTCTGTGGAAGTTCGTCTATTATAGATGCAGCAATTGAAGATTCCATTCAAGATCTAGGTTTAGACACCATCAAACCCAAGCAGCGCGATGCGATACAAAGCTTCTTGTCTGGAAATGACACGTTGGTTGTTTTGCCGACTGGTTATGGGAAGTCTCTCATATATGCAGTTCTTCCGCTGATTTTTGATAAACTGAGAGGTAAGACTAATCAGTAAGTAATTTGGTTCAGTGGTTTTATTTTACTTACAGGGTGCCAAAAGGAAAGCATTGTTTTAGTTGTAAGCCCTTTGACAGCCCTGATGATGGATCAAAAAAGAATTTTATCTCAGAAAGGCCTATCAGTGGAGTATGTTGGAGAAAAACTCGAAAACATAGATGATGTATTGAAAGGCAAAGTACAACTTGTGTATATCAGTCCAGAAAGTTTACTGGGCAATGCAAAGATCAGGAAAATGTTGTTGACTTCTGTGTACTCCCAAAACTTAGTAGGATTTGTTGTAGATGAGGCTCACTGTGTGAAGATATGGTAAGCCAGCTCGTAGCCGGGGTGTGGCAACTTCCGAGATATCTGATACAGTTCCACCACATGTTTTTGATTTATAATTTGCTATAGCAGTAATTACAAGGGTGAAAGGGGTGTCAGACCTCTTTAGTGTACCACCTACACTTTTAGGTAGACGTGATTAATTTTAACTACACATTTGTTTTCCAAAATATAGGGGTGACAAGTTTCGGAGGACGTTTGCTGAGATAGGGACAATCCGGAGCTTGATTAATAAGGAAGTAAACATTCTTGCTCTCACAGCCACTGCTACACATGAAACAGTGAAGAGTATCTTTGAACGTTTGTCAATGACTAATGTTACAATGGTCGGACTTCCTCCTGAGAGGCCAAACATCAAGTACTTTGTTGTCCCTATGCCTAAAATGGCTGATCTTTGTTCAATACTAGCTCAGGAGCTTATAAGCATGAAGGCTGACATGCCTAAAACAGTTTTGTTTTGTCAAAGTTTGCCGCAGTGTGGTGATTTCCATGTAAGAATCAAGAGGCTACTAAAACAGAACATTGCTATACCACCAACAGCTCCCAGTTTATTTCCTTTTCGAATGCTCAGTCTTTTTACATCGGCATTTAGAACAGTGATACGGGAGAAGACCCTACAAGAATTCTGTAAAGAAAAGACCAACTTAAGGTTGATCATTGCCACTACTGCTTTTAGCTTGGGGGTGGATTGTCGAGATATAACTCGAATCATCAACTGGGGTGCATCCAATTCCTTGGAAGAATTGGTTCAAGAATCTGGTAGAGCTGGACGAGATAGTAGTGAGGCAAAATCCATTTTATACTATGGGAAAGGAGCCATGACACACATTTCAAAGCCCGTTAAGATTTATGGAGAGAATCAATCTCACTGTAGAAGAACGCTCTTGTTCAAAGATTTTCTTTTCAGTGATGTTGACAAACACGATATTGTTGCATGTAGATGTTGTGATTTGTGTGCTCGATTGTGTGTTTGTGCTAAGTGTAAAAACAATAATTAAAATACAATTTTAAAGATCTAAGTTTATAATTTTCTCTTTAAGCCACTCAGTCACTGCTTTCCAATCAAATGTTTGGAATAAAGGACTCCTCTTGTACGATTGGAGATTCTGTTGACTACTTTCACTGAACACATCATCTGACACCAATTGAGATACTATCATAGCCAAATCTTTTTTAAATGCAGGAAATGTGATAGTCCTTATTCTTACTAGCATCAGCCTCATCTTCAAAACGACCACACAGCTTATTGATAATGCCCAGTGTACGTCCTACAGTTTGTATGCACTGGGGCTTCAAATTTGAACCCAGGTTCTCCATCATAGACTTCACACGCCCATTTAAATGTTCCATATGTAGATTGCAAGCTATATTGTGTCCAATTCTTCCAACAGTATTGATAGTTCTCCCCCACTTTAGCTCAGTAACCTGTCTAGGTGACATCACCATAGTCTGAGATAATAATTTGAATGCTTCCAAAGCATAATTTCGGCGGCCAGTATGTTTAAATACAGGCATCAGAAACCGCCAATATCTAATAATGCGATCGCCATCACCCTCTTGTACAGCATCATGGAAGCCATGCCACAGCAAGCCTAAACTCATGACATCCAGTGCATAACTGTAGTCAGTTCCTTTGGGTGGTGTTTTTGAGTTGCTTGAGAATAAATTCATCTTGATCCAATTTCGAACTACGCATTTGGCAACATCATTGCAAGTAAAAACTCTGGATGGCTCATCTTTCATAAGCTTTGTGGCACCAGCAACAATGTACCTGTGCAACACAACCATCAAAAAATCTTCTGTTGCCTTCATGCACTTAGAAGGATCACTCTTAACGGCAGTACGGTTGATTAAGTTCCTAAGTTGATACAGCGTGCCTTTATCTTTACTTGACTTCTTGGTGTATAGTCGCTTCCACATTGCCTGTAGTATATTAGTAACACTTGTACTCAAATAATACACCTGTTACCTGTAATAGACACATTCTAGCATGCCAGTCAGCAACAGCAGGAACAAAACCCTCCAATCGATGTAAAGCTGATGTGTCATCATCCCGTAATGTAATGGCACCTCTAGCACGAGCAGCAGTTAACTGATCACCAAAAAGCAAGATCTTGATTAATCTTGAGTCATCAACTGTATAATCTTTTCCCTCTACAGACACTGTCTTGGTTGCAACATGCACTGGAACATAGTTACTCAAATCATCTAACACCTCAGTCATTTCCTTCAGCAGAGCTTCATTCTTCAGAATCACACCAAGTGGTACCTAGATGCAGATAGATATTACATATATCACAAGTATCAGAAAATTTAGATTACGTCGCCTACAGTATATTATATATCTAATACAACAAATCCATGACACATAGCTATCTACTGTACAAATTTTATAGAATCAGTTATATATGAATATACATACCACTTCAGACTTGCAAGCCATTTCCTTAGAAAATGCACTGGGGATATGCCATGTCACCAAACTTTGCTGATCCTTGAATTGCTCCATGCTTTGCACCAAAATCCTACAATAATCAATGTATTACAAAGAGACGCTAAGCAGCAGAATACACACCTTGCTACTAGGGTTTCAAATTCACTGAGTAACTTCTCCACATCATCCGAGCTAGGCAAAAAATTATCAGGATATATGTCAATAGAAGAAGGACAATCATCTGATATTTCAGCAGTGTTGACTCTATTCTGCACAGCATATGAATGAAAATAATGCAATGACCGTGTAGTACGGTCATGACGTTGGAACGAAGGCCGTACATTCTTATCTATGTTGTCCCCTACTATGACATATCCATTCACTGGCTGGTTGGCAGAAACAGTTAAGCTGATCTCATCAGGGCTAACTGGTGACTGGATCAACATAGGACTTTGGTGCACTTCTGCTGCCGTGACACCGTTATCATGTCTTGGATGGCAACTCTCATTTATAGCACTCTCAGTATTCACATCTTGCAAATCATTCAGGTCAAAGTCATCGTCATCATCCAGATCAAATTCATCATCATCGTTGAGATCAAAGTCATCATCAGATAAAAAATCTCCAAATGAAGAGTCACTGCAGCAGCTGCTATCATCATCTTCGTCGCTGTCGTTTCCATCATTTGCCATATCCAAACAAAGTAATGGGTCACTATTGGCCCGTGGCTGGTCATCGGATACCTAAAAGTATTTTAATTTCAATGCTAATAACCATTATTTTTTATTTATTTTATTATAGTGCTAAAAGTCACCTGGTCCTACAGCCTGTTAAAGATGTTAAGACGATAAGGTGTGTTTAAAAAGTTTGAGATTATGAACATGTCTAACCTTAATAGTCATCAATAGCTTGTTCACCCAAGATATCACATCTGCATCATGATTATCAGACAGTTTTCTAACAGTGTTAGCAGTTGCTGTCACTGATACGGTGATCATAAATGGTTGTAAGCATCGAAAAACCTGTTACAAATAGTAGAAGAGTCATTAAACAGACAACATTAATACCTGCTTGTGTACTCCATTTGCATATAACATCATTGACACAGCCTTTTGAACTTGGCAAAGTTGCTTGCATTGCATCTTCAATACCATCGAAACTATGAAACAGATAAACTTCTCCTTAGCATTAGGCAGTAGATCATGTAGGAACATCCAAAGTGTAGGAACAGCCTCCTTCAATTCTAAGCCCAATAATTCCCAACTAAACTTTTCAAGTTGTTTTAGAGACTCCCTTAACATTGATTTATGTGTTGGAGAATTCAATACCTTCATCTCTTCACGAGCTTTATTGGCCATTGCTTTTATTGTGCAGTCATGTAGGTCCTCTGACTCAACAACTTTCTCTGATGTAGCATTGTACGACTTTCTGCTTAGGGATGTTACAATTGGTTTACGCTTTGGTGTAATACGGTGGTTCCTTACGCGGCCATCTCTGCCTTTAATCTTCACCTACAAAATAATGATTTCGATAGATTTTTAAACATGCATAGCTACTCACAGTTACTTCTGGAGTATTGGGTCCTGTGGATACTGTTGATGTGGTGTTCTATTTGACAATTTAGTATAGGAGCATACTGGTACATAAAAATTGCTTACTATGGCTTCATTTTCATCAGCTTCTCTTTCTTGATCAGGTTCCCCTAGTTGGGCAGTCTCAGCAGATCGCTTCTCTCCTGTGTGTGGCCTGGAACAAGACAACTCTGTCTGTGGTGGTGCACTTAAATTAGAAAGAATGTCAGAGGATAGCTGGTTAACTTTCACAACAGCTTTGTTGTAGTTTATCAAGTTTCTCTGACAATGTGCACAGAAGTATGCCTTTTCTTCAGTTAGCTTCTCAAAAGAATTCACTGACAATCCTGGCCATGTGGCAAAAATAAGTCGATTCAAAATCGCCAGCTCATTTGAACAACTGTTTGCCTTTCCATATAACAACTTGCGGTATCTTCGAGAACCGTCAGTGTCACACTGAGGCTGTAAACACAGAGCACAAGACTCCATCTACCTCGAGTCCATCACTCAAATACAGGCGCATATGATCTAAGACCAGCACGAGTTGGTCAACGCCATATTACTGTTAAATAAAGTGCGAACACAAGTGGCCTATTGGAAGTGTACCAGACCCTATTCGGCGCGGGCGCTTATAATCTACAATCGATAAGCCCCTGCGCGGAACAGCGGTCTGGCCACGCGAGACTATATATATGTATTGAAGGCTCTGGTAGCGCCCGCCCCTGTCGGGTGCTACCAGGATCGTCATTGTGTGCCTAGAGAGGGTACAGTCTCACCACGAGAACATTCAATACAGCTACTACCTAGATTTTATTGTCCATCAAAGTCATGGCCTAGAGAGAGCCTGTACGGTCTTACCACGAGAAATTCAGTATCTAGATTGTATTGTGCATCTGAAAGTTATGGTCTAGCGTTCTCTCCTTCAGTCTTGTATTGATATAGTGCTGCACACAAGCTCATAGTTAGCTAGTTTTATACAAAAGCAACGGGTTCAGCAGCTATAGCTACCATATGGATCAAAATTACACAGGGTATTTGACAGATACTTCGTGATTCCTGGGATACTATGAGAAATCTGTCAATTTATATCCTAGTTGGGTTACTCAGTCTACAGGCTATAGCTATACTCCAACTGAAATAAGGTATGGATAACAGCAGCCCTGACCAGATCCAGATAGCAACAGATTTCTGTGCATTGGTCCGCACACATTGCATTGGAAAGAGCAAGGGGTAGCTAACGTCTTGGGACTCTCGTACACCTATCTGAGAAATCCAATTATAAATACATGAAATATTTATTGAAATAATACAGTTTGAAATACTTAAATATTGGGACTCGTACACCTTGTTGGGTTTTTGTGTGGGCGCTGGCTACACCTTGGGAAAGAGCAAGCCTGGTTTGCCATAATGAGGTTTGTACTCTGTCCTGGGGGCTTATAATGCCATGCAGTGACACAATTAATTTCAAAATATTCTTTCTGTGAAGTAAAATATTAATGCATACTAAAAAAAACAATATAGCTAACTTAAACATGAATGTATCCACTTCATGATGTATTTAACTCAAGACCATGCTCTAGATAGTACAATATATTGTCTGTAGCGAGGCCGGGTAAGCTCAGAGGATCCAGAGGTATGACACATGTTTCATTAATCTGGCTTTATGGCATTGTGGAGACCTTAAATACAATTTCCAGTGCTATTCTCTTCAATTATTTCTGTTTCATGAGGTATGTGCTATCTATCTACCCAACTCTACTGACAATTGACAATTATATTATAGCAAATATCAGTGGCGGATCCAGGATGGGGCATTTGGGGCAAATGCCCCCCCCCCCCCCCTTCAAGAAATTGCATACAAGATCAATATACTCTAATAGAGCAGTCAATTACTCTAATAAAGCAGTCACAATGTTCATGAGGCAGTGTAGCTTACCTATGAAGCTACAAATAGGATTTTATTTTACATAACAGACGTGATATAGTAGGTAAGGATAACTAGCTATTATTGTTGTGACCTTTTTTTTTTTTTTTTTTTTTGGTCTTCAACTGGTTTTCAGCAAGTTTTTTTGGTCTTCAACTGTTTTTCAGAAAGGTGCCCCCCCTCTTTCGAAACTCTGGATCCGCCCCTGAATATCTACATCATTGTAGATGTAACATGTATTGTCATTGTCTGCATCACAGACATTGTCTGCCTGTCCATTAAATCAATATAAACTTGAAATTCTGTGAAGACATTACAGTTTTTACTTATTGTATACTGCATGGTCATGTTCAGCATATAGCTACTGATTAGCAGGCTACTCATGTGAACTATGAATTCAAATCTGAATTATGAATTTCAAATCTGAATTATGAATTTCAAATCTAGGCATTGTTTGCCACAAATAACCTTCTGCTAACTGTAGTAGTTTTCTCAGTCACTCTAGCATTCCAGGTTGCGGTAAACAGCATTTTAATGGGAAAATGTCTGATAGCAATAATTTAACGTTCAACTTGTCATCAAGTGGGGTATTGTCATTGTCTATAGTTGCATGTGTACAAGGCTATATAGTTAGCTACATATACTATGATGCGTGCATGTGTGTGTGTGTGCGTGTGTGTATGTGTGTGTGTGTGTGTGTGTGTGTGTGTGTGTGCAGTCTTAAAAGTTGTCAATGATATACTGTACCATACAGCCTAAGTCAGATATGAGCTATCCATCCTATATTTTTATCTTGGTAATTTTAGTGCTATCATACAAAATCATAATCAGTATACGACTGATCAGTTCTTTCTGCCAGCCATAGCTAGCTACTTAATTGTACATATGTGTTAAGCCATACTTGCCTATTGTTGCTCGTACCCAGCTGACCCAATTTTGAAGAAAAGAAATTATATTTGTAATCACTGCGAAAAGATTTAGATACTCTAACAGAACAGTCAGATGGTACAATTTTTATCTCAAAAGTAAAGGAGTAGATCACTTAATACCAGCATTCCTCACCCCTGACTAAGAAAATCTACAATACGTCAGTGCCATGTATAGCTCATCGAGCTATATATGTAACTACTAGCTATGTTTACAATCATTTATGATAGTTATGTGACTAGGGATTTGACAGGTCTGCATACAGTACAGTATAAATGTTTCTTCAATCTGACTTACTAATCTATTATTTTTGTAATAGATGTAGCTTGTAACCCAAAATTATAAAGAAGTTTTTTGCCTGTCAACCAACCCATTTTGTTGCAAAATTGATCCGAGCAACAACTTTTCAAATAGGTATGGCCTTAATTAGTTGGCCTATATATTAAGAATATACTACATTTATTAGATTTGCATTGCTGTTTCATGCTAGTTAATTATATTGTTGTACTTCTGCAGCATTACTGGGTGAGGAGTGTATAAGTACTATAGAGTAAGCAGTGAACTCCAGCATACAGCAGCTTATTTTACTGCTCAGATTTATATAGCAGGCTGCAAGTTCCCTAAAAGCTTTATAGCCAGCAAAACTCAACAAAACCAACCATAACATGTGTAAAAGATCAGTCCATATTCATGTAATGAGGTGGTCAAATTATAGTACTCTGCATGTTTATTTTAAAGAGGTGGGTCCTAATACAGGTGGTCAGAACAAACAATTATCATTATTATGTACAGGCTATGATTGGTATTTAACTATACGACAGGTTCATTGTTACATGTGGTCCTTAGAAGCTGAGACCACCAAGTTGTACTCTAGCAAACCTTATGAAACCTTCAACCATTTCTGTTTTCTTTTTCTAAATAGAAGTTTAGGCACTAGGACTTTGTCCTTGTCCATATATGTGTGGCCAGCCACAAGTCATCTAATCTCTTTTTAAAGTCTGATATGGTGGGTGCTGAAACCACTTCAGTTGGTAAATAGTTCCACTGATTTCTCTGTGTAAAAAAGCTGGCTTTCAATTGTAATCTGCACTGCTGTTTGTAGAGTTTCAGATGGTGACCCCTTTTGTGGGAGATGGGGTAAAGCATATATTTGACCAGTCAATATCATGATAACCTTTTAGGAGTTCATATGTCTCTTTGAGGTTGCCACATTGTCTTCGGCAATATAAAACGAATAAATTTTTAAGTTCCTTCAGTCTAAAAACTCATATAGCAGATCAGCTAAAACAGCTGCTAGGTTAGTTTACCATCTTTGTACTCTCTCCAGGGTATCAATGTCCTTAGCTAAGCATGGACACCAAAGTTGCACACAATACTCTAGGTGAGGTCTTACATAAGTCTTGTACAAAAAATAAATAGTTCTTTAGAGAGATCTTTACAAATGTCCTTTTGAGAATTTCCAGAATTTGTGTCACACAAGCAGCAGCTTTATCACAATGTATGCAAGCAAGGATAATGTAGTCCAAACACCCAAGTCTTTTTCAAAGTCAACTTAATTCAATTGCAGTAGCTAGGGACCTTGGGGTAGTAGAAGTTCCCATTGTGTAAATTGTACTTAAAGTTTTACCAATGTGCATAACTTTACATTTCTCAAGGTTGAAATCAAGTTGAGAAGCCCGCAGAATCTTGACCATCCTTGCATGTTGTCCAAGTCTTGCTTCATTTTAACTATGGCAACGCCTCTTGTGAAATGGTGTTGATATTCACTGGACTCTATGGACTACTGGACTGAAACACTAGCTAGGATCTATTCTTTAGAGGACTTTGTTAGGGACTTAGTTTAATGGAAGCTATACATTTCTTGATGTCAATTGGCAGTCTGCTGGTAGATCAGTTTATGATGTGGAATTAATAGTTGGAGGTGGCTTTTAATACAGATGGTTTCTAAGATGAGCTCCACTGCTATGTAATTGCTCGTACAAAACACGTATATTATTATGTTGCATGAGTGCTTGTCAATGAGTGTACCATTAACTAGATTTCATTGCTCAAGTATCATTTTTAAATAAAAACATTTTTGTGATCATCATATTTATTTAGCAAACTTGCGAATCAGTTGCAAAAGAGATTGAAGGAATATTAGTTAGCAAGGGTACAGGAAAGAAGCCCACAAAGGAACTTGTACTGAATGAACTGGAAAGTGCTGTAGAATCTCTTGCTTCCAATTCATGCAAGGCAAAGTGTCTTAAAAAGTTAATTAAAACAGATTAGTGGACGGCAATACAATTATGAAGGCCACAGGAAAGTGAATTCATCAGCAACAAGGCCTCATCATAGAGATCGTCACAGCTCAGCCTCAAGAATGAATGTTGATCTTGATTCAAATACAGGTAACAGGCATACAATGCATCATGATATGCCTATGTAAAGAGCTACGTACATTACTGGCAGACCTTTATCAAGAACTTGCATGATCAATCAAGACAACATGCAGTGATTTGTAAATAAAGCTGGCTGAGATACATTTGCATTTGTCTAGTTTTACATTTGCTAAACAAAATTCATGTGGTCAATTAACATTGTAAATTTCATGTATCAATGCATTCTCCATCTCCTCTAGTAAGGTATATGTGTGTACTATATACACCGTAATGTAGATGCCTGTTATCTTGATACTGTTAGTGCATTTAACAAAGGGAAAATAGCACAGCCTTTCACAAATTAATAATCCCAACTTTTACATAAGAAGTAAGTTTGTGATTAATTATCATAAATTTTGGGCAGAAGCATACAAGTTCACAATTTACAATAATATAAATAGATTTGTTTTTTGCAGATGAGGTACCTATATCTAATGATTCAGTAGATATGACATGGTCAAGTGCAGTGACAGATGAATTGGACCAGGAGTATGGTGACAATATTGAATCAGAGAGTGATCCTAAATGTGAACTACAATAGTCCCTTGCAATGCAGACATGTTTTTTTTATTAATACAGGTGAACTTGATGCATTAATGCATTGAAATTGAGCACAATCTAAAAGAATACCAAGCCAAGCAAAATGCAAGTGGATCTGCCTGGCGTCAACGCATAGAAAGAAGAGAGGAAGCATGGGAAGTCAATCGCAGAGCCATATTCGAGCATGTGGTGAGAAATGAGACTCTGCCAGAACAAAACGTAATGAGAAGCATGCATAATGTGCATGCATGTATATTAAGTGTTTCAATGATGTAGGACTGTTCTTTGTGTGGGAAAAGGGCTTTTATATGCTGTTCCAATTGTGGTTCTGCCGTGCTGTTGTGTGCAGCCTGTGATGATGTCATTCATAGCAGTCATCCACTACATGACAGAGAAATCTGGTGTGGATCGCACTTTGTACCAGTACCACCAACAACTAGTATTTGTGAAGAAAATCTAGAGTTTATCACCATAAGTAAGTATTTAAACTTGTGAATAATGTTTTGACACACAAGCAATTATGCATGGGTCTTTGGCTATCACCCTCATTAGATGTTTCTATATCTGTATGACAGGTAGATTCTGGCCATTAAAGCAGCCATGGAGGTGCCCCAGTTGTGAAAGTGTAGGAACCTACAAAAGAATTCCTATTAATCAAGATAGGTGCATTGTGATAACACCAGAAGGTGATGTGTGTGGTATGGATGAATTCTTTTTTTAGTTTTATGCAACGAGGGCTTAAACATCTAAAAGTTATATAATTTCTTCATTATTCTCCTAGGAATTTGACACCAAGTGTAACACATTTAGAATTCCATGGAATTCTATGCATAGAAGGAAAAAATTGCCGAGTGAATATTTTAATTATTATTTTTCTGTAGCTATATTATTGCATACTCCTGTTTCATCAAAGTTAGTTAATTAAAAGTATTCTAAATGTATCTGAACTCATGCAGTTTTGAAATCCAAAATAGTGATAATTAAAAGCTAGTCAGAATCTGGTATCTTGTACAAAATTTGATTTGAAAATCTGAATCCTGCATAGGATTCTCAAGGATTCTTTGTGCTGTCAGACCCCTTTTTGTTCTTAAATTTAACAATCTGTGTATCAACTATATAACACATGTATACCGTATGCATTAAATTAGGACTGAACATAATTGTGAATATATCACCAATATATAATATTGCTCTATTCAAATAGTAAAACAGTGACTATATTGTATTCACTAGTAACATACAACTATTAACTTTACTGTAGTCAACTATTAACTTTACTGTAGTCAACTATTAACTTTACTGAGTACTACAATGTAAAAGTTGATTTATTGTATAGTCTTATTTACTATTTACTTAACAGGAAGATTTGACTTGGATGTCTGTACTCTGGCATGTGAACATTGTTCATTTGTGCTAGAGGATATGTTACCCGCCATCATAGATTCTGGCTTTTGGCCTGGGAATGTAGCCAGAAGACATCAATACTTATTTTCTAAGAAGGCGTTTGATTTGTTTGATCTTCTTCATAAAGTACTTCCTGGTACTTCTGTGAGTGGATTCCTTCACACTCTAGAAGAGGTGTCAGCTCTTAATGGAAGGGTGCGTGTTGTTAACTGCACAATAATTTATCAATTGCATGTTCTTTGTGTTTTTCATAGCTCTCTCCCACACACACAAATCATTTATTATATATCTCTCCATAATACTGTGTGTTTGTGTGTGCGTGTGCATGCAGTGTGTGTGTGTGTGTGTGTGTGTGTGTGTGTATGCATGCGCACGCATCGCGTGTGTGTGAATGTGCATATACACCACAGAGAATTGGTCCTCTGTGATGTAGCTAATGGCAGCAGCCCTGTCCCTAACTGTGTGGTGAAGACCATGGTACTCTAGAATTAGCTTTGGAACCCAAACAACAAGGCCATGCATATACACTTCATGCATTGCATACACTGGAGCATTGATAAGGATCAAGGAGAAGCTCAGGTCCCTGCTATTGTCTGTGGCCCATCCGTCCTCCATGAGGTCCGCCTAGCCTTGTAAATAGGTTAGTAAGCGGAATGCGTCTCATGGTTGGGATGAGGCCAGGATAAAGAGAATCCTGGGACAGGCAGTCAAGAAGTGTGTATGTGTGTGTGTGCGTGTGTGCGTGTGTGTGTGTGAATGTGTGTTTAATGTTATTTCTGTAAAATGTGCATGTATATGCAACATGAAATTATATAGCTACATGTGCATGCTTAAGTTGAAAAATCTAATTTACAGTAATTCCTTGCCAATCTATGTATAATTATTTTTTGTATAAAGAAAAGTTACCTTCCTATATATACTACTCTTTGTATACTCTATAATTTAGTACATGATATTTACAATAATTTATTTCAACATTAAAGACTTCACCCATTAATCAAGAAACCTTTATGAAAGGCTTTGTGAAGAGTTCAGATACTGCCGGATGGAGATTCAGCAGCTGCAGCACACCTCACCATTTGAATGTCCTGCTTGTCACAGAAAGCAGCATTTAGCACATGTAGATGGCAACAAGAAGTTGTATAGATTTGACAAAGTTCCCAGGTATACTGTTTATCTACATATAAATGGGTGATGGTATGTGCAGCCTAAATGAACTCATAGAGGTATCCGAGACTCCTACTACAAAGGAACATTTTTTGTTAATAATGAAGAGGTTGATCATCATTTGGAATTAGTGAATTACCATGATGACACTGTAAGTAAACAACAATGTGTTTTACTTTCCTTTAGATCAATTAGCTTGGCAATTAAATGTATCCATTGCAGTGAATAACTATTCTACATAAATAGTAACTTGTTATTGGCTCCCTGCTACACAGACTTTCAGTAGCCTTCTTGCGGGTCCCTATAGTGGATAGAGTTTAGTAATCGTTTTTACATATATAATTGAAAGGTACAAGAAAGCATGTAAAGGTTTACAATGGAGTATGTCAATCACTTTGGTGTTTACACACTTAACTATGTTTCACACATAAATACATAATGTGTCACTATTACACTTGATGGATGTTGTACAGCACAAACCCTATATATGCTATGATGATAATAACAATTTAACATATCTATTAGATGGCACAGTAGTACTGCTTTAGGCTTTCCTCAAAGTTGAAGGAGTAACCAAAATGCTGTCATTGTGAATACACCTGTATTGCACATGACAGAAAGGATCTTTACAAAAGGTGTTAATGTACAGTGTATATAGCAACAAATCCTGTGTTGACTTACAGAAGGTTGAATAGTGAATTTTAAACCAAATCATCATAACCCAATTTTTGGCCTGCTTTCACATGAATCTGCTACCCCACCCACCTGCCTGCCTGACTGCAGCTTGTTGGCCTGAATGTATGCAGTCACTAGGGTATGGCTATCATTTCACATCACGAAAAAGTCATGTGCCTAAAGTACACGGTCATTTTCTTCACGCATGGAAACCACACCAAGGTATTAATTGTTTGTATTAAGACTTTCCTTAGTGGAGATGTCACTAAATAAATTTAAATGCTTAAGAAGAAGAAGTGGATATCTGTTTTAAATCAATCATAGCAACCTGTAGGAAATCATGCAATCAGAGTACAGCTACATGGCCCCTTATCAATAGCTAAAAGCTATTAGTTGTTGTATGCACCTGACACCTACACACAATTCTGAAACACGTACGTACTGTTCAGGCACTAAGGCAAATTAGGAACTTGATGATTAGCACAACACAGGAAGATGTTTCACAGTTGGAAGATTTGGGCATCCAAAGTTTCAATTTATATTATCAGGAGCTATTATCATGTGACATACAGTAGTTTCCATTTGCTTTCTTAGTTAATTCCATGCTTAGCTGGATAGAATTAAAATACCAGAGCAACTAGGCATTAGTAAGCACCAGTCTGTGAAGGTAGTGCCCTAATTAATGCTATGATCTTCCTCTCTCTCTCTCTCTCTCTCTCTCTCTCTCTCACACACACACACACAAACACACACACACAAACACACACACACACACACACACCACACACACACATACACACACACACATACACACACAAATTAATTCAGTATTTTGATCTACATTTGCTATTTTTGTAGCAACCAGGTATGTGCGGTATGAGTAGATGGAAGGCAGCCAAATCTACTTCAAAGACAATGAGGGGTTTGGATGAGACTGGAGTTGTTGTGGCTGGCTGTCGTCACATAATTGCCCAAAAAGCAGTCAACATGTTTCGTGGTGAAATGTACGTATGTGTGTTATTAACTTAATTGTAATCTTTATTTGATAAAGATATGGCTATACTCATTTTCTGCACATGAATTATCTCACTCATCGGAATCTGAGTTATCTAATTCATGATGTGATATGCAAATATTGGCCATGGACCAGCAGTGTCCACTATTCAGGCAACAGTAGTGGAAACGAAATGATTCCTTGCCTCCCTGTAATGCATGCAAAAGCTCACACTTGGCATTGTCAGGTAATAATTAGAGGTATAGCACACAGAATAATATGTTTAATTATGCTGTAAAGGTGCTATGGGGTGCTCGGTGGCAAGATGGAGCTGGCGCAGGATCTGGGGAGGATATGGAGCTGTTTTTCAGCTACGTTTCAAGGTGGAGTCCGTCAACTAAATACATCTTAGCTTATCGTATGTACTTGAAAAGCAATTTGTCTATTCACTTTCACTATACCTGCACTACAGGCAGAGAAGACTTTCTCACTGAAGCTGTGAGGTTTTGGAATCAACGAAAAATTGATTCTCTTCCTCAAACATTAATCCAGAGACTGAGAAAGGTGTAATCCTCTTTAAGTACACCAAAATATTTTATATACTTTTTTGTAGACAGATAAGAAGTTATTAACCCTGGAGGGAGAACTTAATACACTGCGGGTGACCTCAAGCATCAACACAACTGAATACAGCCTACATTTATACAAAGCTAATATACAAGCAGTAGCAAGAGGTATATACTGTGTACATGTGTGTGTGTGTATATAATATTTTGTGAATTGTATAGTAGACACTATTTTGTGGTCTATTCACACAAACATGCTAATGATCTGATCCCTATGTGTTTCAGGTGAACTGAACAAGGAATTTTCAGAGAGAGATAACCGAGAGCAGTACTTCAAACTCTGGAAGCATATGGGTATAGCTACCTCTCTCACAGAATTTAGTGCTAGCAGTGATATTGTTGATAGTATAATACTAGGTATGCATGATGTGTGTATGTAATAGAATTTGTGACGATACAAGCATATGTCAGAAAAGACTTTAAAAACGTCAACACCTACTTTTGTACAATACATATACATTCAATTCTCTAGAATCTGCTCAGCTCTATAAGGAAGCAACATCTGTGGTTTCAAGATCACAGACTAACACTGTAAGACTTCGGGAACTGGAAGAGTTATTATTGATCGTAGATGATGCTTCAAGAGAGCAGTGTTTGCAAGAAGGGAAACAATTGGCAATTAAGACCTGCTTAGAGCACTTCCAAGCTGATATGGAAATGCTATTTTAAAGTATAAAAAAGAAACAAGTCAATGTACAAAATTTAGCAAGTGCATAAACTTGGAATAATGCATATGTGATTATGCTAGTGTAAATTATTGTAGCATCTAGTAAGCAAAGAGCACACCTGAGGCACAGTGTAGCAACAGAGAAGAATAGGCTGGCAACCTGTGTAGATAAATACAATCAACTTTGTGGTGCTGCAGTAGATGAATACCACACAACATCAGTGGAGAGTATCTTAGATGGAGATTTTCCATGGTCACTGCTTACAGGTAAAACTAGTAGAAAGTAAATTACCTAGCTTTATTATAATAGTGATGTGCACCTGACACATTGTCATCTAACATATTTGCATATACTAAATTGTTAGTAAACAAAGGGTATTTAACTAAAATAATAACATAAAATTTTTGATAGAATGTACCGACTTGCCGTGTGTCAAGCATGCGTGTTTGCTTATAAATCCATGAACATGCTATAGTATATACAGTGAAACCTCTATTAGTGCAGTACATAAGCCCTTAAAATTGACATAATCGTTCACTTTTTGATAAAAGCACCATTTTTTTTACAGAGTATATGGAGCGTGCACTAAGTGTTTTAAGAAGGGGAGGCACGTAAATAGTCCTCAGGAACACCCCTTTTTGCACCCTGACAAGAAAACTATTTGTTACTATTAAAAGTCAATCATGTTTCTATCAAGTTAACTGCTGGGCCTAGTATCATAGTAGTACAAAGCATACAGCTGGAACATAATAGCCTATTAGTAATCTATAAAATACAAATAGTTTTCTTACCTAGGCAGTAAACAAAATCACTAAAATTTCCATTTGCAGGGATTCTGTTAAAGTTTTGGACCATCAATGCTGACAATCGTGTAGTACTATGTACAAGGATCATCCTGATGTGTATCGTTTCTTTATTAAAGGGGTATAACAAAAGTTATTTATTGTTAAGTTTTAATAGATCACAGGTGGATATCTCAACAGAAAACCATGAACTACAGCAGTTCAGTTATCAAGCACAGAGCTTGAACAAAAGGTCCCTTGTCCTTATACTGGGCACCATATATATGAAAGGTAATTAAATTTCTAGTTTAATGAAGGCAGTTGCAAGTTGTTTCAACATCTTGTTTTCAAGTTACAGCGCTTTCAATTCAGAGTAATATAGCATAAGCAAGAAAAGCACAAGGATGTGTCATAATCTACTTCTTAGTGCTCAAAATCTCACTTCATTGGAACCCAGCTCCTTTATGCTTATTTTGAGCATTATCACAGCACTAAGAAATACCTTAATACTCACCTGTGTGTTTTTCTTGCTTATGCTATATTACACTGAATTGAAAGTGCTGTAACTTGAAAACAAGATGTTGAAACAACTTGCAACTGCCTTCATTAAACTAGAAATTTAATTATCTTTCATATGGTGCCCAGTATAAGGCTAATGGACCTTTTGTTCAAGCTCTGTGCTTGATAACTGAACTGCTGTAGTTCATGGTTTTCTGTTGAGATATCCACCTGTGACCTATTAAAACTTAGCATTAAATAACTTTTGTTATACCCCTTTAATAAAGAAACAATACACATCAGGATGATCCTTGTACATAGTAATACACAATTGTCAGCATTGATGGTCCAAAACTTTAACAGAATCCCTGCAAATGGAAATTTTAGTGATTTTGTTTACTGCCTAGGCGAGAAAACTATTTGTATTTTTATAGATTACTAATAGGCTATTATGCTCCAGCTGTATGCTTTGTACTACTATGATACTAGGCCCAGCAGTTAGCTTGATAGAAACATGATTGATTTTTAATAGTAACAAATAGTTTTCTTGTCAGGGTGAAAAAGGGGTGTTCCTGAGGACTTTTTACATGCCTCCCCTTCTTAAAACACTTAGTGTACGCTCCATATACCCTGTAAAAAATTGGTGCTTTTATCAAATAGTGAATGAATATTTGGCTTAGGCGCTGGACTGTATAATCTGACGTTCATTGGGATAAGAAAATTGTGTTGGATTAGCAAGGATGTCGAATTATTGAGGTACATAGTATTACATAGAAAACGTCTTTTTGGTATACAAAACAATGTCTAATTATAGAGGTACTCTGGTGTCGGATTAGGGAGGTTTCATTGTTTAGTCATCCTGATACACTGAAGCCTCAACACTTCTGTAATCCAGAATACCTCTATAATCTGACATTGTTTTGCATACCAAAAAGACTTTTTGCATGTAATACAATAATCCAACATCCTTGCTAATCCAATACAATATTCTTATCCCAATGAACGTCACATTATGGGGGTTTCACTGTACTGAAAAATTTACCTACATATACTAACGCACAATATAATGGTTAAATGTTATTTAATATGCTTACATCATAATTACAGGCAAAAGGCGGAGTATTGAACTACAACAGCAAATAGAAGCTGTGGAATAATTCAACAATTTTAAGCGTCATAAAGAAGAAAGAATTCTACTCATACAAGAAATGAAGGATTGCCTTCATTATTATGACAAAGTGATATTGCCTGCAATTCAGGTTAGCTATATGATTATTTGCTTTAATTTACTTTTATCCAAGAAAGTAGTTTTCAAGTACACTAAGTGTTTAAAACTTGGGTAAAAGACAAGGCTATTTTACACAAAATTTATTATAGGACATAAACAATATTGTTTATACAATGGATTTGGTATGCTATAAACAACCAACAGACAATGTGTTACATTGCATTTATGTATGTATGTTCAACATGCACATAAGTTACAATTACAACAGAATCTATAAGAGATGTTGAGGACAAGATGCAGCTGATGATAAGAGACTCTGCAACTGATCAGGTCAGATATTAATTTTGTAGAGTTCATATCACACATATTGAAATGCTTAATTGTACAGATAAATCTACCTTGCAATTACAAGTATGCTTCTTATTCAATGGAGCGCATGTTTTTAGAGGGAAAATTGGCAACACTACTGAAAAGTAAAGCCAAGATAGTACACAAGCTGTGTACTATGGCAGAAGAATTTAGAACTCTAGAGGTGTTCAATGTTGTAGACGAGTGCCATATTACTGAACCTGATGAAAGTAGTGAAAGTGATATTGACTGATGGATGTATACAGCATTTTGCACCTTATCACACTGCAACTATACTGTTCACTTACATAATCATTGTCAGCTGATATTTTTTATTCATTCCTGTATTTACACGTAATTTTTGTCTTCATAATTGCACCTATACATCTGTCTGGACTATGTATATCAACCTGTAGTACATAATATTAATGAGAACTGCAGTACAGAGTAAAAGTATATAGGAAAATGACAAAAAGATGTGAAAAGTAAAAGACAGTTGAACATTTGTAGTACATTAGGTGTATGAATAATATTACATGGTAAAACAATACTGTCCCTGACTGTGTGGTCAAGGAGAAGCTGAGGTCTCTGCTATTATCTGTGGCTCATTCATCCTCCATGAGGTCCACCTAGCCTAAATAAAAGGCTTGTAAATAGTGTCCCTTGGCTAAGTAGATGGGTGTGTCTTATGGGGAAGGGGGGGTTGGGGCCTATATGAAGAGGATCCCCAGTCAAAGTGTGTATGCATGCCAGCATGCATGTGTGCCAGTGTGTGGGTGGCTAGAGTATCAGCATGGTATAATCAAGGAGTGCCAGGTTTGATGCCTAGTTTTTACTGTTGTTTAATTTGTTTCCTTAAACAAGAAACTTTACTCCGCACATTTTTCCAGTATGCCAGACCGATGGCTTGGCATGGTGTCAGCTGGGGAAGCAGCCCACACCCAGCTGAAACATCAATGGGTACCTTAGTGGTGTTAATCAGCCAACTGTGTAAGACTACCTACAGGAGGCCGTACCGTGCCTCACAGGTAAAGCTGTGGGCACTGGTAATCCCACCTGGTCCTTCACCCCTTATGTGAGGCAGACTCCATGAGGATTTTCCTGTTCAGCACCTGAGTAAAACATAGGAGTCCCAGTGCATGCTGGTTCACTGGGTAGGCATGACTGTGTTAGCATGGCACCCAAAGGCTTTGTTTTACTTGAAGGCTTTGTTTGTGTGTGTGTGTGTGTTTGTTTGTGTGTGCATGTGCGTGCGTGTGTCTGTGTGTTGACTATATCATGTATACAATAAGTTCTACAATTTGCAATTCTCTCCATTGGAAGAAATGTTAAAGCTGCCAAATTCGATGCATGGGTTAGATGAAAGCACAAGGAGGGAGCCCAAAGGTTGATATAGGTGGCTTGTTTATTCCACTAATAACCACTTGGTTGCTACATAGGTACGTGATAATACATTTCTTACAGCCCAGGGGAGTGGCCATGAATGTTCTGTATAGCCACTGCCTCTTCTGCCCATTTAGCACTAACTGATAGCAATAGCAATGTACATTACTTGTATTTAAGTCAGTTACTTTAGTGTATTTAGCATTATTAGTTGTGGATATTCTGAGATACGGACAGTAGTATGTACCAGACTGCCCAGATAAGAGAGGTTCCACTGCATTTAGTTTACACTGAAACCTCTATAATCCGATACTCATGGTGTAAGACAAACTGTGTTGGATTAGCAAGGATGTCGGATTATTGAGGTAGTATTATATAGAAAAAGTCTTTTTGGTATACAAGACAATGTCAGATTATAGAGCTCTATATATTCTGGATTACAGAGGTGTCGGATTAGAGAGGTTTCAGTGTAGGAACGATCATAATAATATCAACTAGTATGAAACAGAGAAAATAGAGATTTGCAGCATGACCGTACATGTGCTATAAAGACCATGATAGTTTTTCAAGTCTTTCATCAACGTAATTTATCTACCCTGAACCAGGGCCGCCCACAGGGGGGGGGGGGGGGGCAACTGGGGCATTTTGCCCCGGGCCCCAGCCTGAAAGGGGCCCCAGGAGGCCCCATGAAGGGCCCCCTAAATACCTGTTTAAAAGATCGATATACTCTAATAGAGCAGTCAGATCTCAATACTCTAATAGAGCAGTCACAGTATTCTTCAGAGGAGCAGTATAGCAAGCTTATAGATAAGGAGATATGGTTGGTGATGGGTAGTTATTGTCATTGCCAGCAGGTTGTGACCTTTTTTTTTTTTTTTTTTTTGGTCTTCACCTTACAACTTGGGTCAAGGGCCCCACTTTAACTCTTTGCCCTGGGCCCCTTAATTTCTCTGGGCGGCCCTGCCCTGAACAGCAGGTGGAAAAAACTAAATTACAAAATTGATGGTGTACAAGGTTTCAGTGTTCCAATTGTTTTTATTATCCAAGGTTACCAGTATCCCTTGCCGCCTTGCTACCACTCCTAGCACTAGGTGGTAAAGTGTTGGGAAAAGAAATAAATCCAGTGTTCCAAATCATTGTGTGATTCTGATCCAGAGAATCAACTATATAACTTCATATGGTCAACATATCTAGATTACAAGCCACAAGATTATTTTTGGCTGTCCAGATAAGGGAGGTTCCACTCTAATAATTACAGTAAAAAGTCATGCAGTCTCACCTGTGGCCATTAATTTTAGGCAACAACAAAGTCCATAATTATGCATGGTTAAATGTATGGACACTAATTGTGGGCATGTGTAGCACTTTCACATCTCAGATCAAAGGAATTCCAGAGGATACATTTGCCATGTATACCTCAACACAGGCTAGGGAGACATCTAAATGTACACTGGTGTACATTGAAATGTATCCTGGGAAGTGGTTGCACTTCTAAAAGAGCAATCCACTTTCATCAAAGCAACTTGCATGTAGATGAGGTAGTGGTACCACCCTTTGTTTGTTTTATACAAGCTCAGACCAAAATCGATTGTGGGAATAAATCAATGTTCTATGTTTGACCTGCACATGTACACAAAATTATTATACTGCTGGACAAGGTTACAACTTTTTGAACAGATGGACACAGAACCTACGTGGATCCATTCAAATGCTCATAATTATTATGTTTGACCATTAACTCTTCTAAGAGTCTGGATATCATGATGCGACCAATTGACCATTTGGGTATTATATACTACATACCACACAATCCACAAGGATTATTTCAGTATTGCAGCGAAATTTTGTGTTCTGTAACTTATGCATAATGAACAAATTATTTTTTTATAACAACGGTTGCCCTTGGATTCACCATAATTATATATAATTGCAATGGCCATAATAGAATGATATTCTGTTCACACCTGCTCTGCTTTTGCAGGTCCATTCACATACTACACATGTAGCTACCCAACGCTATATAAACTATGAATGCTGCGTTGTACATTCTAACACTAAGTAGCTATAGATGAACACAAAGCTTTCAGCCAACGTGCTACCATGATTACACCTACGTATACCCAGTGAATCAGCAATAAGACACCTGTTCACTACTCAGGTACTGAGAGTCAATGCAAGCAAATCCTCCTGGGGCAGGTTGGACCATGCCTTACAGGTGACACACATGGATGTGATATACTATTACATGACATTGTCATCAAGTTAATGTTATTTCACTGTAATTTCTGCTACCATTTTGGATTTCTGATTGCATTCAACGATGCTACTGAACCATGTCTATACAAGCACACATTCAATCACACATACCAACCTATTTGTATGCACTTAACTTTATATTTAATCTACATGTGGTTATTATCAACATTGCTTACATAACCATAACACACTCCACTATACATCCCAAATTTGTGCACATCCATTTACATGCACAATCTCCCATAATACACATATACTGATTATATTATAGCCCACTTGTGATCACATTACAACACACAATCATTGTATAATTTTATTGTACATGTAGCCACCTGCATAAACTAAACACACATGCACCCACCCCAGGGTTATGCTTGCAATATGCAATCTTCACCCACATGTGCAATGCATTATTAATGCAAACAAGGTGCACATAGATATTTTCAACTGTCAGGTATCCGATTGCCATTGATGCATGGTATAAACATTTAGTGTGCACAAAGTATATGTTGATCAATAAAATTATTTCATAGAAAGACATAGTCTTTTAACACATGTTTGCTTAAGTGTGGGTTTTAAGCAGGATTTGCAGCGTCCACAGTTGCAGCCAGCACAGGTTCCGCAGCGGCGTTTTCTTTTTTTTCTTGCTATAGACATAGTAATCGCATAATACATACTGTAGGAACAATACCCACTACTATGATAGGTTATGAAATTTACATAAAGCAATAGCATCTTCAATGAAACACAAGGAGAACTAATTAATAATGAGTCTATGTCTCAGGGTTGAGGGATCATGATATTGTACAAATATGTATTATGTATATCTGGGCTTCTTATCACTCCCAAGAAATAGTAGGCAAGTTTATTTCCACACATACGTACCTGTACCCTGCTGACTTCCGCTCACAACTAGTGTGGAAAATCTCTGTTGTAAATGGTCTAGCATTAACAGTTCACATACTTGTGCCCTGCTGACTTCCGTTCACAACTATTGGGGAAAATCTCTGTTGTAAATGGTCTAGTATTAACAGTTCACATACTTGTGCCCTGCTGACTTCCATTCACAACTATTGGGGAAAGATCTCTGTTGTAAACCGTCTAGTATAACTATCTCACATACCTGTACCCTGCCGACTTCTGCTACCGACTGGAAAATCTCTGTTGTAATGGTCTAGTATTACCATCTCACATACATACCTGTACCCTCCTGACTTCCATTCACAACTAGTGGGGGAAAATCTCTGTTGTTAACTGACTAGTATCACCATCTAACATACCTGTACCCTCTTGACTTCCGTTCACAACTAGTGGGGAAGTATCTCTGTTGTTAACTGACTAGTATCACCGTCTTACATACCTGTACCCTGCTGGCTTCCGTTCACAACTAGTGGGGAAAAATCTGTTATTAACTGACTAGTATCACCGTCTTACATACCTGTACCCTGCTGACTTCTGTTCACAACTAGTGGGGAAGTACCTCTGTTGTTAACTGACTAGTATCACTGTCTCACATACCTGTACCCTGCTGACTTCTGTTCACAACTAGTGGGGAAAAATCTGTTATTAACTGACTAGTATCGCCGTCTTACATACCTGTACCCTGCTGACTTCTGTTCACAACTAGTGGGGAAGTACCTCTGTTGTTAACTGACTAGTATCACTGTCTCACATACCTGTACCCTGCTGACTTCCGTTCACAACTAGTGGGGAAAAATCTGTTCTTAACTGACTAGTATCACCATCTAACATACCTGTACCCTCTTGACTTCCGTTCACAACTAGTGGGGAAAAGTCTCTGTTGTTAACTGACTATTATCACCGTCTCACATACCTGTACCCTGCTGGCTTCCGTTCACAACTAGTGGGGAAAAATCTGTTATTAACTGACTAGTATCACCGTCTTAAATACCTGTACCCTGCTGACTTCCGTTCACAACTAGTGGGGAAAAATCTCTGTTCTTAACTGACTAGTATCACCATCTAACATACCTGTACCCTGCTGACTTCCATTCACACACACTAGTGGGGGAAAATCTCTGTTGTTAACTGACTAGTATCACCATCTAGCATACCTGTACCCTGCTGGCTTCCGTTCACAACTAGTGGGGAAAAATCTGTTCTTAACTGACTAGTATCACCATCTAACATACCTGTACCCTGCTGGCTTCCGTTCACAACTAGTGGGGAAAAATCTGTTCTTAACTGACTAGTATCACCATCTAGCATACCTGTACCCTGCTGGCTTCCGTTCACAACTAGTGGGGAAAAATCTGTTCTTAACTGACTAGTATCACCATCTAACATACCTGTACCCTCTTGACTTCCGTTCACAACTAGTGGGGAAAAATCTGTTCTTAACTGACTAGTATCACCATCTAACATACCTGTACCCTCTTGACTTCCGTTCACAACTAGTGGGGAAAAGTCTCTGTTGTTAACTGACTATTATCACCGTCTCACATACCTGTACCCTGCTGACTTCCGTTCACAACTAGTGGGGAAAAGTCTCTGTTGTTAACTAACTATTATCACCGTCTCACATACCTGTACTCTGATCATTATCTAAAAATTGATATATGTGATAGCTTCATTAGTGTTATGGAAAATGTTGGTACATGGGAGGTACACATAAACCTGGCCAATGTGTACTTAAGGTGGGCAAGTAGACCTCTGGGATGGTAAATGATCCAAATAATTAATTTGGTTTATATACAATCATGATGAAAATGTGTGACATGGACCCAGTTACTGACTTGTAAGGCCAAGCAAGACTGTCAATCTGTGGTCTATAACTGTAAGTTATAACTATAACATAAAATTAGAAATTTCACAAATTAGAATAAGAATAAAAGCAATGAAACAAGGGAGGCTGCAGTTATAATACATTCAAATAGTCTAGGGATTACACATCCACTATTATAGCTGCAGGTGTCTGTGACCTGCTTTTTATTTCTATCATCCCTACTCTATACGGCTCAAAAATGCGGGCCTGGACTGGAATATGGAGTGGTCATTTTGCTTCGTTTTCAGCTATGTTCCACACATTATACAGTGTTAATGATGAAGAGCAGAATGAGAAGTGCCTCAAATGTGCCTCTGACTAACAATTACTGCAATGCATTATCTGCGATTCTACTTCAATCTCAGCTACGTTCTGCCCGTTATACAGCATTACTGAGGACCATATGAGAAGCACGTACAAGGAAAAGTCTTTCAGCAGTCTATCAAAGCATTGAAATCATCTGAATTATTTATTTCAGTAAGTTTTTTTTAGTGCAGATCATAATGCTAAAAATATATTAAGGGCTTTTATTACAATAGAGAAAACAATTGATAGCCAGGTTGAATTTTGGGTGCCATACACCCTGTACTAACACTATCAAGTACACTAGTCAACCCTCTCTTGCTCACTAAACATCATTCTACTGATGCCAAACCTTGAATTGTGGTATTCACAGTGTCAAAATAAATGCTGCTGCCCCCTTTCCACCTACCTTCCTAAAATTAAATAAGGTGTAGTCACTTTCCTATTGTTTCTTTAATTTATTTTTACCAAACTTAAAATTTCCTATTTTCCTTCTACTTGCTCGTTTACTTTTTGTCTGATGAACCAACACATACATGGGTGTACCACATCAAAAGAAAGAGGAGAGTGGCCAGTACCACACTAAATATTTTTGTATGAATGTACACCCAAAATATCAATTAGCGTAAATGAATGACCCAATTTGCTTCATTTTCAGCTATGTTCAGCCCATTGCACATTGTTGTTAATGAAGAATAGCAGAAACCCCTCTGTAATCAATACAGTCACTATGAAAAAGATGGAAATCCATCCACACTACTGTGAATTTACACCTTACACTGTCAGCAAGGACAAATGGGACACAAGGCATGTCTATGACGTGAGTATTGCATGTTCTGTGGTATGCAAAAAGCACTAGTCTGGCTGAATCAATATCTAACCTTGAAAAAAATTAGAGTCGTGCTTGTGTGTAGGTTAGTTAATAGCCAATCAGTCAGAAAAAAATCCTTTTAAATAAAATTGTCTCATATTTGGTCTGAAGACACCTTTGGGCTTGATTCTACCGACCAATACTGCCAAGGTGCCATAAAGATGAGGCTGGTTTCCAGTCAATACTTTGGCGAAAAAATGGTTTGTTCAAATTGCACTTCCTTAGCAACAAAGTAGTAAACAATGTGCCTGGCTGCCTGTAGCTACGTAGTTGCTATTATTCACTGAACATAATATGTTCAGTGGACAAATAAACAATAACTGTCTTCTAATGATGTCAGTAATGTATACTATGATTTCCTCAATTGATAACTATATGTATTTGTCTTGTGCTACAATTCACAGCAGTGGAGTATAAGTATTTACTGATCTGTGTTATAATTACATCAATATTATACATGCGTATGTAAGTAGATACAGTATATCTTTAATGTACAGTACCCTCACCAAAGTAGAGCCTCCAGAGCTTTGAAACATTTTCAAACCTTCTTACAAAACCTTTTGCGGGTCCATCGGTTCCCATAATGGGGTAAGATTGGTTTTTTTGGTTGACCTTGTGCCCCAAAATAACGATGTCATAACCAACTTGGTTAAGTTGATTTGCCAAAAATTTTATGGTAAAACCATTAATATTATGTGTGACTGCCTGAGTAAAAATCTGTAAATTCTATTTTGCTATATATTCATCAGTGAATTGAAATACATATAGTACACACATGTACTACATACATAACCATAAATAATATACCCCCTGGATTGGAAACTGTGCCGTGCACCCATAGACTTTGTACAAGAACCAGTGTCCTTAGGCTGGTTTCGCGCCTCAACAAATTTAATCCTATTACAGCAGAACGGTGGCATTAATGACTTTATTTTGTTACGAGAATGACTTGTGGTGTTGTTATGATAATTGTTTTGGTTAGTTTGACCACTTCGTGTCACTGTTGGTCAGAAGGCTTACAATGGTGGACTACATGCTTTGTTGGAAGCACATTCTTGGCTAAACTAAGCGCTGTAGGTAGAAAAAGAAAGTATCACAAGGTTAACTATGCTATAAAGAATAACCTTGGCTAAATAATATGCCTTCCCATAACTTCTTTGGCAGGTTTTTGGGATGGCATTTTTGGCAAAACTGTAGCACATTCTCTTTGTGATTCTAAACAGTATCGCTGTACAATTTATACTACGAAGTCATCAAATAATGCTCCATGGTACAGAGCTCAAAACAATGGTCGGCAGTCGGCAGTTTTCAGTACAAATGCCACGAATAGCCGAGCAAAATTTACTTTGATCTGCAATTACTGCCAGGCATTTGAATACAATAGCATATTGTGACAAGTGTGTGCAGCTGGAACTACTTAGAATCAACATAGGAACAAGGTGTGAGCTACAAGAACAAGCTTAATAAACTTGGGCAAGTAAAATAGCTTGCCTCAATGCCTCAATCATACTGTAACATTGCAAAGTGCAGGCCAACAATCAGTAACTGCAGGACAAAGTCCACTTTAGTCTGCAATTACTGCAGAACATAATTTTCCGGTTATTTTGAGCGGTCAGAGTACGAAGGGCATAGCGTACAGGATTTCAGTATTTTCCTTGAATGTGCCCAAACCATCTGATCTCGTGTTCAGTTTCGCTTCTACGGTTTGTACAATAAAGAGACAATTTGCCTCGAAACTCGTTGTTGGCTTCCAAAACACCTTGAGAAGAACCCTTTACCAGTGGTGAGTCTTGTTTTTGCCCAGAGAAACTTGAAGGGGGCGCGAAGCCAGCCTGTAACCAGTGGCGCTTACTAGTTTCCAATCCAGGGGGGTATATTATCTATGACACAACATATGCGTGTACAATCACTTCTGTACACAGTGAAATGAGCAATATCCACAATGATGTTTCGATTACGTTTCGTGTACGTATATCTATGATGTCACAAAACAAAATGGCTACCACAGTGTGGGACTTTGTACAAGGAAGTATCGGGCGAGATAATGTTCCCTATGAAAACGTTTACAAATTTGAAAAAGGGTGAAGGTGAGGCATATAGTATATAATGCAATACAAATAAGCATAGATGTCTCCAAATTTTAAATTTTCGGTCTGCTTTCCTTGTTGGAGCATGTTTTGAACTGTTACGGTACGTGTACTACTTCTTACCTTTATTATCTTGTGGTTCCATGTGTAAAATATTACAGTGGAACCTGTCTATAATGGTCACCTTGGGACCAGATATATCTGGCCCTTATATACAGGTGGCTGTTATAGAGAAAACCTGTATAAGGTGGTCAGCAGCATTTTAGTGGCTATGGCCGTTATTAACTCTTGCTGTTATAAATGAGTGATTATTATTAAGAGGCTCGCGCCAACCGCAATGCAGTAATATTTTTAGTACAGAAAGGACAAGGTGAGCTTGTTATGAATGTTGGTTATAGCTATTGAATACGTTTAAGCAATGGAGTCTGATAGATTATATAGTATTCATTGAACGGCTGGAAGTGTGATAATTGTGCATTAGTTGAAACTGTGCCGTGGTGCCAGACAGTTGGCTTAACAAGCCACCATAAAAGGTAGCGACCGCTATATGAAGGAGAAAGTTATGTATACAGTGATTCATAGTCGAATTCTTGGTTGGCTGTTATACGCGTTAGACAGGTGACCGCTTAATGCAGACAGCAATGCATACATTTGTATGGGAAAATATTTGGGACCTCGTGTCCATGGCCGTTATGCAGAGGTGACCGCTTAATCCAGGTGACCGTAACACAGGTTCCACTGTACAGGCAACATTTATTTCGAATATTATGGCACTAACACGGCCATTTAGTCAATTATAACATCAAATTTTGTAATCACAACGTAACGAAACGTCATTGTGGATATTGCCATCATCAGTTCACCTGCTCATAGAGTTTGTACAAAGAAAACAGCTATGGTTGTTTGATTATATCACATCAGAATTACCTTCTTTTTTACACATGAAGGGATACAGGGAAAGTTAGCTTGAACTCCCTGTTCAACCTAGCTAACTCTTTGTAGTTGTTAGTGATACCTAATAGTTATGTTGTGGAGCCTGTCTTAGTGGCCACCGGTTTATAAAGCCTAATTTGGAATCATAGAAATAAAACAAGCAAGTGTCTACACTTGAAGAAATACTAGCACACATTTAATCCCTACCAATTTATAACCATGACAGTATATTTGGAGATGTAGGCATCTTGTTTTACCGATTGATCTTAAAATTCTAAAATTTTCCTTGTACTCCTTTATTAACTCACTTATTGTAACATGATTATGACTCACAAAACCTCGTATGTCATATCAAAAGAAAGAGAAGCACCAGGCTAAATAATTATTTTCATCTAAATTAATGCACATCCTGACTATTTTTAGTTACAGTGTATATGTTCAACAGCATTTTAAATGAAAACTAATAGAAGAAGCAAGTACAAGCCACTGATTATAAATACAAGCCATGAGTTTGGACAAAAGTTAACAAAAATAGTAGTGTCCTACATACATACATTGTCACTCTGTGGCCAGGGGATTTAATAATAAAATATTAGTTTTAATGAAATATCTGCCAAGCCATTATTAAACCTCTACCGTATGACAGCAATTTCTGACTGAAGAAAAAGAATTAATGCACACTTTATCAGCTTTGACATAAATCAAGAAAATACACAGCACTTCTAAAGGTAATTATGGATACTGAATCTAACTGATTCGTTCAATTTGTCAACCTCTTTTTTCATCAACATTCATGTTGTTTGAGCAAGAGCATCAAATAGTACAAGTGCAATGCTATTGTTTAATGCTCACCAAATTGCAATGTGGCAACATTTTTATACAATTGATTCATACGTTCTTGTACAGTTGTGATAGCAAATCAGTGGCATGTTTCCTGGGTGGGCCAGTAGCTAGCCTCTTCTGTGATTCAGGGAATCTCATTTTGCAGCCATCACAGAATTCACAACGAATGTGAGATTGATGCCCACAGTGCTGACACCGTTTAGTAGGCACAGTTGAAACTTGTTCTATTAGCCATTAACAATGACACGATTACAAAGCACAATATATGGAGCACTACTATTATACTATTTCTCAATAGTTAGAACAATAGGTCACTGTATATGCATGGATGCAATTTCATGGCCCCATGGCCAATTGGTATTCAAAATATTTTAATTAAGCAATTGACACTTCACATCTCCATGTGTAACAGTGTAATTGTTTCTTTACTGTATTAAGCTTTAGCTGAGTTGTTTGGCAACAATACCTAGTAGTTAGCATGCACTTGTACTCTGCCTGATATAAATGCAAGACTGCAGGCAGAAAACAAAGATTGTATACCTATTCTGTACCATTCACTCAATATTAGACTGCACAGCTACATTTCTGTATAAGGTAGAATGCTAATACTGATCATGGTCTTAATGCAACAACATGACAACATTTACACTCTTGGCAAGCCAAAAAACTGGTTGTCGCAATAAAATGTAATGGTGAGGTTTATTTAGCTTTTAGGAATGAATTATAAGGTGAACTGTGAAGATAGAGTCAGACTATTAACTGCGCATGCATTCATATACATACGTATATACGTGTAGACTAAAGAGCTACAGTGTTTGCTTTTTTAGATTGCCATTGACTGCTATGACATTTGTTGTATACCCTTAAACAATCGAATTTTGCATTATAAGACTTTCAATCTAACTTTAAAGTGTCAAGTGAGGTGTTGTAATGGTGTTGGTTGCCGGCACTTATGTAATGTTGTAAGAAACCACAAGCAGTGATATAATGTATAACGGACTCTCTGCAGTCTGTGCCATATACAAAGTTTTGGCACTTTTGACACGGAGTGGTGCATCTCATGATATCAGAGACTAGTTAGAGTGACTTCTTAACTGAGTGATACATTATTACATGGTAATTTCCTACGTAGTAGTAGAGGTATTCTGTTTCATACAGTACTTACAACTGTATGTATAGAGAAGCGCCTAGTAGTGACAATTATGTTTAAAAATTCATAAAAACGTGATATTTTCTTACGTCACGATGGTGAACAATGTATTGTAGGTATGCATAGAAAGAGTGAATCGCAAAGAGTAGACCAGTTAGAAGAGTTTCTCCAGAGGGATCGATTCCTTTATGTGTATAACAGAGTAACTGGAAGAAGGAGCCCCATCCGTAGTTCATGTGGAGAGTTATAGTCCAAATTAGATTTGTTACCCGTACTTTTGTATGAGATTCATGATAGTCATTTACCATCAAAAATTCTTGGCATACCACTAATCTTATTATACTGATCATATTTGTTCACATAATAATATGCACATATCCTATTATGATGAGTTTATTCCCAATCTGAAACACTCCAGCTCCAGCTTTGCAGTCCTAATATCAGCCAACAAGTAAATATTCTGCAGCGGTGAATAATTTATTTCTGCCTTGACCCTCTCAATTTAAAGATCACCACTGCAACACGAGACTCACACACAAGCAAATAGGTGGAAATCAGTTTTACCACACATTCCCTACCCTGATTTTTCCTGTATTTAATATTCAGTTTCCTTCAGCTACAACCATATTATATTAATTCCCCGCCATAGTAGAAACTGACCTTCTATTGTCGCTTCGATCAGCATCTGAGGTTGAATGTCTAGTGCCTCGCCAGCCATTGTCTTTTACTGTGTTGACAATTACTCTAGGCCTCTTCTACCCCTTCTGCAGGCCTCGTGTTAGGATTTCCAATGAAAGTGCACTGTGCGCGCTTCCAATGGTCCCGTAGTTTGTATGGAGAAATACTCTATATCGAGGGTATAGAGTAATAGTGTTAGGCGCAAGCTGTGAATTTGCGCAGTTTATAAATTGCGCTGCGCATTTTGTGAATTCATAATTTGCGTAACAATTTATAAATTGCTGCGCATTTTGTGAATTGCCATAATATTGCACGAAAGCTGCGCATTTTATGAACTCCTAGATTCAGCGTACCGTTTTTGTCACGTTCTGCATGTCGTAGCTGTCTTCCTCTTCCATGACTAATAGAAATGGAGCATTGGAGGCTCAAAGCCATGCAATACAAGTCAATACACCAAACTAAAGTTGTATAGAAATGCTGCTGCACAAGTGCAAGTATGGGTGCACAACTGTATTGTAGCAACTTGCTATTGTCAATAAAGGTCCCCCTGGGCAAACTAGCTGATTGCCCAGCACCTAATGTTAAGATTGTCAGTATTCTCTCTCATTCTCATAGCCTGTAGCTATATGACTTGCGCAGCTGCTATTATGTACACAAACAAAAATTGTTGCACAAATGTTTTGATTGACATCAGGCATACAGCTATATGTTATCCAATATACAATCTCCAGTATATCGAAGTTACAACAGCTCCATATCTTGATATATACATGATCATAACCATCGTCATCTTCTCTTGCTGTAACTGTATGCCTTCTCAAAAACCGCACATGATATCCCAATGTACAAGCAATTTGTTACACCTTACCTATATGGAGATAGCACATTTTTCAAATGCATTATTGTGGATAAAAGTCTCACCAAGTGAGCTGTATCAATTTCTGAAAACCAATCATCTTGCAAGGATGGCATTAGTCATCCAATGGTTCTATAAACAAATAAACATTAATTTTAACTGTTAAATGGTCTGCATAAAAATCAAATTTGTTAATATATTTGTGTGTCACGTTATATAAAGGTTTAAACAAGTCAGTCAGAAATTTCAAGCCAGCTGCAGGTGATTAGTTCAATTATAATCAAAGCAATTTAGCAGCTGCAATTATTTTAACTTGTTATATCTCATTGATTAAAGGCTTTACTGTTGCTGTTTTTTCACTTTTGTAGATTTTGAGACATTTCTGCTTAAAGGAGTTGTCACAGACTGTCTATGCTGCGTATAGTGTATTCATGATAGGTTACTGGAACAATAGAACTTTAGTATGCATACAGAACTTTTTTAATAAAATCATTTTAAAGCTCTGTATTAATTCTAAGGAATGATTTATAGTTAAATTAAAGCCTTGCTGTGCATTACTAGTCAGACCTAGCCAGATGGAGTCCATGCCAAATCAAAGTAATAATCTTGCTCAGAATCACTTTCATATTTAACCTCCAACTTTGTCATCGTTTTGACAAGTACTGGTTTATGTTATGAATCTATTAGAATGCCCACTGGAAATGTATTTGTTCCTTTATTGTGAAAATGACAAGTGGAGTTTTCGTGTACTGAGCTTCATTTCATACCATCCTGTTTGCCAAGAGTTGTTCTTTCTCATAGTACTTGCGAATCTGAAATTCGTCTTTTGAGCGAAAAGATATGCGAGTGCAAAGTGTCAGTACAATAGAAACTATGCAACTTATAGTGAACAAATCAGTGAAGCTGGGCCAAATCTCTGCAAACTTCTTGATATGCTGCAGGCCAGGATTGGAAGCCCTGATAGTAATCTGCATGGATACATGTATAACACTACACCATATAATATAATGGCAACGCTTAATTATGTTAGCAGCTCTGAAAAAGCTTTTTAACATCAGCCAGAAAGGTATTCCACAGATGAGTGGCTTTCTATTGAAAAGTTTTGCGTGACGGCTAGATGACATCACATATTGTAGGATTAGCAAAACATACTGTAGGTCTGGTATGAAAATTATCTGGCTACCAAACAGAATTGAAAGGAAAAGTGAAATTTCCCTGGTAGAATGGTATGATGATGGAACATGGTACACACTGTAAGTTAAGGAACAGGAAACTTTAACCACTGTAAATGAGTTTAATGAGTATTATATTCCAAAATGTGACATGGTATATTTGTGTGAGCAACAACAAACACTAACCTGGTTCTAAAACGAACAACCTGATTTATAACCACTATTAAAGGGGTTCCATATTGGTAAAGCATAGTTCAAGTGAGATGACACAACCTAATTCAAGTGATTGTTATGGCTATACTTTCATACCTTTTCAGTTAGCCTACATGCACTACTTTCAGTAGAGTGCACACACCATGTCTAAACTTATTACTTTCTTTACGGTTTAGTCCCACACAGAAACTGAGTTGCTTACTGTCGGGTCTATAGAGCAAACTTCTGGCTAACTTTTCATCCAGCCATTCAGTTAAAATCATAGTGCCTTTTTCCGAGCTCAGTTTGCCTTGTGTGTTTTGGACCGCCAACATGATCCCACTTATTAAAGTCTTCAACCTGAACTTTCTGTAACCTTCCGGCATAACTCTTTCACCTTGAACAGCTCACTTCAGACTGACCTCACTACTGGCTACTGCCATGAGACCTCATTCGTCCTGCTTCTCATCCGGGACGGAACCTGGGAAGGAACTCATCGTCACACCTCACATCACGTCTCGAAGAAGACTCGTGGTCTAAAAAGTGAGCACTAAAACAAAAACAGGCGAGTATACTATTGTAGTTTCTCGCCCTTGGGATGTCAGCCACGTACGACACCCGCCAGCCAGCACCTGAGCAATGGTATTTTCTGTCGGTTATGCAATATTAGACAGAAAAGGGTAGTTGGAAAAGGCGGATACGGTCGGACGCGGACACGGACGCGGACATTTTCAAAAAGCACTTTTACATTTATGTAACAGTTATTTTTCATACCTAATGCTGTTTTTACAGCAGTCTTCGCTTCGAGACCCAGGCGTCGATCCTTTCATAGCGCTTATCCATTTATAAGCGCACGTGCGAAGGACTAGACCAGCACTCCACAGCATGCCAAAGACCATAATGGTGTTGTACACATGTTCTATAGTCTAATACGGAGTTATATAGTTGTAGAGATTAGCTTGTATTCCCCATGCAACTTAGCTTAGCAGGCCAAATCCACAATCTTACGCCTTTTAGTATAAGGCGCAGGCGCTTATACCGAGTGTTGAGGATTTCAAGGACCTGGCCTACGAGATTAAGTTGGGACGTGCTAGATTAATCTCTGTGACTCTGAATTAGATTTCTAGAGCAAGTATACAACACTATAATGGTCTTTAGAGTGCTAGTTTATCCTTCGCACGTGCGCTTATAAAAGGATAAGGGCTATGAAAAGATCGACGCCTGGGTCTGGAGGCGAAGACTGCTGTAAAAACAGCGTTAGGTATGAAAAATAACTGTTATATAAATGTAAAAGTCCTTTTTGAAAATGTCTGTGTCCGTGTCCGCGTCCGTGTCCGACCGTACCCGCCTTTTCCAACTACCCGACAGAAAATACGCTCTCCGCGGTACGTTATTGCGCATGCGTGGCGGGATAATTGGGGGTATTTAAATGAATGGTTGGTTGCTAGGGCAATTCTAGGCCGTTTACCAAGCTACTGTTGCTTCATTTTTTCCTCGTTCGAAATGTCTGCTACTTCTGGAGTAACTGTCACGGTTATAAACCCTTTAGTCACTTCAATGGCTGGTGGTGGAAGCAGTGGAAGTGGAGGAAGCTCCAGCAGCTCATTAGCTACCGCTACTTGGAGACGAATGCTAAACTGGACCGTATCGCCCACATAGTGACCGCTTCCCAGGCAACGACTCAGCAGTCTATTGAGGCCTTAAGGGTTGAGTTCCGGAAGGAACAGGAAGAAACTGCAGAGAGAGCAGCCAAGAAAGCTCGTCTTTCAGCAGAAGTAACTTTCAGAAAGAAAGGCAATGAGAGGCAGTTCCGCTTCAACGAGTCACTCCAGGAACACCTTCGTGTAGCTCATGTGAAGCTTGAGGAGGTTACGAGTTCTCCCCCTGTGTCTTCCGAGCTCCGGCAAGTACAACTTGCAATAGAGGAAGGTATGCGTTTGTTGAAATTCCGCCAAAAGGCTATCCGGCGGTTGGCGGACCGCTCAGAGTTCGGTTGGTCTCTGAGTATGACGCAGACGAGTTGGCTGATGATAGTGACGACGAGAATAAGATAGAAAAGGCCGAGAAGGCTGCGGAAAGGAAAGCAGCAATAGCTAAGAAGCACAGGAGATACTAGCACTGTATACGGAATGGACGCTGTCCGCGAATCATTTCACTTGGCGGACTGTATACGGGTGTAAACCCGTGCGGTGCCCGCCTAATGGCTTCCTCCACTACGCGGATACAACGCCTATACCCGCAAAGCAACTTATTCTACAACGCGGACAAGACAGAAGTAACGGGTAGATAATTATAGTAGCTACAGGCTCCCACAATGATGTATCTATAGGGCTAAAACCACAGATTCAGAATTATAGCCCATGCGCGTTATAGCTTGAGGCCTGCACTCACTACTGTCCACTTTACCAGTCAGGTACTGGAAGGTGAACATTGGAGGCAAAACCTGTACGAGGTGCTTATCACGAGCCTGGACACATAGAGGCCAATGAATGACTGATAAGAAAAATCGAGAGTATCGATGCCGGAGTTTAGGTATTAATGGTGAAACTGGCGCCTGGGCACTTGAAAGCAGGCGACCACTGTGTCTCGGTGCTGGAAACACTTTGCACATGATGCATCAGCTAGCACGAGACCCCTCCTCGCCACAGATTATACCCCAGCACTCGTGTTTAGTGGCAAGTACCGCGGGTGCGGTTACCATTACGGCTGCAAGAATCCAGACCTGCAGTTATTATTATTATTATTATTATTATCAAATTTACCACAATGGAAGGCATACACAAAAGGCAAAGCCTGTACAAGGTGTCAGCCACAAAAAAGAACACTACAACTACAAAAATATACAACAAACAAATATTACAAAACTGCACAACAATACAAAAACATCAATTAACACACACATAATGGTATAACGAATGCCGGAAGGATTTTGGATTTGGATCATTGAGGATGGATAATGGTACAGAATTCCACAGAAAGACAGTGTTAACAAAGAACGAATAACGACGAGAGTTGATGGTTGACTGTGGTGGGTTTATTGACAAGTGATGACTTCTAGTAGATGAAATTGAATTAAATTTACAGTGACAATTAAACTTGATGGCTGTATGTTGGTGATAAATATTATGGAGGAAAGAAATAGAAAGGTAATGACGTCTTGATTCAAGGGTAGGGAGATTAAGCTGAGAGCAGCAATCACTTGAAGATACAGTCCATGAATTGGTCCGTGGACTCCAGCGACTGCCACAAATCCAACGTGCTGCCCTATTTTGCAAAGATTCAAGCAATTTAATATCTCCCTTGGCATGTGGAGACCACACAACAGCAGCATACTCCAGAGTCGGGCATACAACTGCTTTGTACGCCGCACACTTGGCCACACAGCTGCATCCAAACATTGAGCGCCGTAAACAGTTTAAGGACTTGGTGGCCTTATTAATTCTGTGGCATATTATGGCACAATATACCTACATCAACTTTTTAAGCTAGCCTCACCCCCGGAATCCCGATACACCTACTGGGGATTTGACCATCTACATCCTGGGGCTTTTGATGGTGGCGGTCAAAAATCATTTTGATAAATTAATTCCCCTCAGAAACCCCCTTTTGAGGTGGGAATATAGTGGGGTTTTAGCTTCAGTACTGGGAAATTTGACACTATACCTTGTCAAATCTGCTATATTCCCCACCCTACCTGGAGTGGGACATGAATAGTGCATTGAAGTTTGGTAGAACTCACCATAAAAGCTGTCATATTAACAAATACTTGAATTGGAGCTATGACATCATGGGAAGTGTGGCTTCATGGACCAAGTAACTAAACTAACTTCGTAACAGTATACTACATCCCCCTTCTTCAATAAGACACTCAGAACATTGTTTGTCATGCATTAATCAATTATAAATTATTATACTTCTTTCATTCGTGTTTCCCATTTATGGTATGTACTGTCCAACTTGACAGCAGCTCATGGTTATAGGCTAGCTTCAATCACATGGCAAAGTTGTTAGCCCAGTTGCATACCTTTACCACGTCCAGTATGTGCATAGACAGGTGACATATATAATTATTACGATGATAATTTCACTGTGACAGTTCATTTAACCTGCAAACAGAAACAAACAACTCAATATGTAGTAGTTTCAATAGCCGTATGTGTCCAACTCAGCAAAATCCTCGTATGTGTCCAACTCAGCAAAATCCTCGGCATATCACAAAGCACCACTGCTGGACCTGTATAAGTGTTGTATATGTACAATTCATTAATTATCGAACCTGACAAACACATAATGGACAAATCACATGCTGGAAGGAATGATGTGGCGGACACGGCTTTACAATACAATCATTGTTATACAATTGCTTTACTTTCAGCAGGTAGTACATATGAATAGTAGTTAGCATATTATATAGTTACTGTGGGCTTGTCCCACCACCCTTGCATACCATCCCACAATTCAGCTCCATTTCACAGTTTTAACTATGCCACTAATACAAGCTTGGAGTTCCACATGCCAGACAAGTGGGCAGTTTAAATCTTGCGCTACACAGTCACAACATTAAAGAATACTTATAAGCATTTGATCTGATTAATGCACAGTAAAGAGGAAATTGTTCACTATCAATATCAGTGGATATATAATTAACATCTTGCAGAGGAGGCTGGTCATGCTACATCAAACATCTTATGGTCTCCAAAAATTGTTCAAACCATTCAACTGTGATGCTAAAAATTATTGAATTTAATTATTTTTTAAAAGGACTCTGGGAACCATAGATTATGGTTCCCAGAACCCTACTCAACACTTGTTTGGCTTTCGTAACTAATAAACAAATGCTACGAACATTATGCATACCCACTTAAAAGTGTCAAAGGACTCCATATGGACGATGATATTTTCAGTGCCCCGTTTGGTTCTGCAGGCAATGTCGTAGAGCTATGACACACGGCGAACCATGAGCTCCTCTGGTTTAGGGTAGTAAAGATCAATCACCCTATCTCATACACACTTATGTTAATCCAGTTTGGTAAATCAACTAAGTACTTACACACACACACACACACAGACGCACATCCACACACCAGGAATATGGCAGGAAACACCAACAAAATAGTTATGAGAAATTTTGATAGCTGAGATTTCTAAAAACTTTCATGTTTTCAAAGCTGCAAACAGTGAGCTGCGTACCCACTGATTTTTCCTGTCTAAAGATGGGACATCTTGGCAGGACATGCCAACAAAAGATGGGACATCTTGACAGGACATGCCAACAAAAGATGGGACATCTTGATGGCTGAAAATCATGAGGACAGAGCTATATATAGCTTGTACCGTTTTGCAACTGCGAACATTGTAATAACATTGATATTGATAAACAGCTACGTACCCACTGATTTTTCCTGCCTAAAGATGGGACATCTTGACAAGACTTGCCAACTAAAAGATGGGACATCTTGATGGCTGAAAATCATGAGTACAGAGCTAAAGCTTGTACGGCTTTGAAACTGCGAACACCGTAATAACATTGATATTGATAAACAGCTACGTACCCACTGATTTTTCCTGCCTAAAGATGGGACATCTTGACAAGACTTGCCAACAAAAGATGGGACATCTTGATGGCTGAAAATCATGAGTACACAGCCAAAGCTTGTACGGATTTGAAACTGAAAACACCGTAATAACACTGATATTGATAAACAGCTTTGGCTGTTTATCACAATGCTTATTTTTCCTGTCTAAAGATGGGACATCTTGACAGGACTTGCCAACAAAAGATGGGACATCTTGATGGCTGAAAATCATGAGTACAGAGCTAAAGCTTGCAGTTTATAAAACTGTGAGCATTGTAATAACATAAAATGAGATATCTTGAAAGCTAAAAACCATGAGTACAAAGTTAATTTGTATATTGACAGCGATTATCAAACATAGAACGTCTTTGAAGTGGCCTATTTTCTTCATTGCTTTACAGATACATATATGAAATTACGATGTGGGTTAGGTTTACACCTCTTGAGTTCACCAAAGACTTAAATACAGGTCGGCTCACCATTTTTTTGTTCTAGTGAGGGTACGGAGAGTATACTATCTAACAGGATATCTCGTCGGATGTGTCAGTCACTCTGAGGATAGCTACATGTTAGCCGCTAGCTCAGTACGTCGGTAACGAAGAGACGGTTGTTAAAACCAGACGCACGCCCACAGCCGGCCGAAGGCCGGCTGTGGGCGTGCGCGTGGTTTACTGTAATTGTTTCCGTAAAAGTGTGTGTGTGTACCTATCTATCTACCTATGTACCTATCTACCTATGTTTGTCCGTACGCACCCACGTGAGCAAAATAGTTTAATAACGGTAAAAGCAGCTTTTACGTAAGAAGTAAAAGTGAAATGAAGTCTGTATTAAACTTCTGCACAGGTGAACTTTGCTCTGAGGTGGTTTCTTTTCGGCGGACTGAAATACGGGTGTGGTGACTTTCCTCAGACTACCTTCCCCTTGAGGTTTTCAGGCATTTAGCAACTGAAAAACAACGGTGCAGGCCTCGTACACTGCCAGGAATAGCCTATCGCTTCGAGTTGAAAGGGGGCGTATCCCTTACGTACGCGAACGAAAATGAAGAGCAGCTTTGAGGCTTTGTCGAGAGAATTTGTGGGAAAAAACACGTTAGTCACACTATAAAACAGTTTAGAAGATAGTTTTGTGCGTAATATGTTGGTTAAAGCGGTTTATTTAACAAACGCTTCCTTAGCAGTGCATAGCAACGTAATTGAACGAATTACGAATATTTCATGAATTGCGAAATACGAGAAATAGCTAATTATATTATCAAACTACCCTATTGTAAAGTAGTAATACATAGTTGGTTAATTCATAGTAGTATATACTGTCTATAGTTATTCCAGATGAGTTAGCTAGCTGCTTGGCGCCTGGTTTTTAGAAGTAACAATTTACCAGAGAATGTGATTGCAGCCCAATCTATCAACAGTTTTAAAAACCTACTGGATCAACACTTCTCCTCACAAATGTTTACTATCGATCATGACTGGTAGCTAATTTAAATTATGTTTGATTTTATTTTGCTAGCTATAGAATAGGATCATATACAGGCATTGCCTATGTATCCTAAATCACTAATACTAATACTAATACTAAGTAGCATAACATCAACTTGTTTCTTCCGTTTATCGTCCAATACTTGAACACAATACAGTAGCAGAATGATAGGTACCACACAAGGTCTAAAGATTGTTCTGGAATTATTTTAACAGATGCGCACCTTTTAACTGGTGGAGGCGTGCGCACAACAAACCATCTTTGATCATCAAAATCACGTGCGGTTTCTTTTTGACGGAAGTGATTGGATACTGACGCTAAGCAGTCTAACGCAGCCGGATTGTTGAAGAAAACTAGGGTTAAACATGGCGCAACATTGGCGCTACTCAATACCAATGATTGCGACGATACTTTCATGGAATTTGGGGGGTTTTCGGGTGCTTGGCAGCTGAGACGTAATGGCGCTTGACTGAGCAGATCTAGATGTGAAGGATACCATCGTGTCAAACACCTCAGATTGTTTTCGCCAATCGATACGGTGAAATACGTATTGTTTTTAATAACTGTTTTATGTATTATAACAGACATTCCGGGTAGAGAGAACTACCGTCCTAGTCTGCTTTCTTCTGTTAGAACACTAAGCTGTGTGATGGTATGTACTCTTTGGTAAGTATAGTTGTGTTTTGGTTGGTAAGCCATGGCTGTTTTGTAGTGTAGTCGCAGTTTATTGGACCGTGCCCTTAGTGGATGATTTCAACCCAATATCTGCTATGTTGCTGGGATGCAATCGTACCATGGGCTGTTTGGCTGTCGTAAGGATTTTAGTTACCTACTATTCAAATTCATGGTAAGACTTGTTTTAGTGTAGCTTGATATAATTTAATGTGTTTCTCTGTGTACCAGTTGTCTAGCCAGCTTTCCAACAGTAGTTCAGTGCTATCAAATGATTTTACAGCATTAGCATCTCAATGGAATTTCCTTGCCACTACTTGCAATAAGCTGTCAAGTAGTCAATAACTGAAACACCAGAGACTGTTAACAGAATCCTATGGCATTAAGCCAGTCTTTGGAAGCCAGATTGTTGCAAGCTGATCGTAGCAGTATGATGACCCCTCTGGCACGTGATGGCAGACATCAACCACAAAACAAACTCTTTACCTTACCCAGAAACTTCTAATGGATATTCCACTTTCTGCTAACGTCAAAGTCAACTTGTAAACAGTGGTAGCTGATGGACACGTGACTATGGTACGTGCTGATAGTGTAACTATTTTCTTTCCATTATGTATAGGCTTTTTCCAGGTGTTGTCGTGTTTGCAACAAAGAACTATTCACACAAGTAGTGTTCACATCTGGTACTTTGGCATGTGCTAGGTTAGTGTATAGTAATGTGCAGTTTGTGATACACTGTAATGTATGTTTTTCTTCAGGTTGAACTTGCTTTGCTTCGAACAGTTATTCAAGGTACATGCGTAGTGTGTAGCTGCATCATCTTACTTTTGTTATTGACAGAACTGGAACGTTGGAATGCATGGAGCTAAGAATGTTGTGTAAAAGAATGAACAAGACATTTTTATTTTTATTGTGGAATTTTAT